>NW_013666070.1:305970-308952 GCF_000517525.1 Limulus polyphemus | reverse complement strand
AAAGAGTAGCCCAAGAGTTGGCGGTGGGTGGTGATGACTAGCTGCCTTCCCTCTAGTCTTACACTGCTAAATTAGGGACGGCTAGCGCAGATAGCCCTCGTGTAGCTTTGCGCGAAATTCCAAAAACAAAACAAAAAACAAAACTGGCTTGTATGTGTTTCATAATATTCGACACGTTATCGCATAGAACAGACATCACACGTACATCAACATTGGTCATCACCAAAACCGGAAAAGAGGGTTCACAAATGACATTCCTCCGTTTACGGACTCCAACAATAAAATATGGGTTCCTCGCTATGGATACAGCAAATAGTTTAATGTAGTTTTGCTCTAAAACAAAAAAAAACACAGAATTTCCTCTACATTACAAATTTCCAACCTCATGTCAAAATTTAGACTGATAGATTGTATTACAAACATTTTAAAGACTTTACAGTTGTGAAATTTACTTTAGCAATAATGAAATATATATATGAAACGTCATAATGTCCTGCACCGACCTACACATTCACTGTCTGCAACCATAGCTTTTTGAATTTCTTTTTTGTCGGTATATTTTGTCTTTGCGCATTTTTGTACTACATTTTAAGGTATATGTATATATGCATGCATACTGCACAGTAAGGCTCAAATAGCACTTACTAAATCAGAGTGATTGTGACATACGCGGGAATTCTAGTCTACGTAAGTATGTGTATTCAGAAATGTAGCTGATTAGTTCTCCACGCCTCATCTTCCATGTACCTAAACTATACTCAAATAGCGCTTACTAAGTCAGAGTCCTGTGATTGTGACATACGCGGTAATTCTAGTCTACGTAAGTATGTGTATTCAGAAATGTAGCTGATTAGTTCTCCACGCCCCATCTTCCATGTACCTAAACTATACCCAAATAGTACTTACTAAATCAGAGTCCTGTGATTGTGACATACGCGGTAATTCTAGTCTACGTAAGTATGTGTATACGAATTCAAAAATGTAGCTGAGCAGTTCTCCACGCCCTATCTTCCATGTACCTAAACTATACTCAAATACATGAAATTATTTATGAGAGGTTTAAAGAAAAATGTGGTCAGAGAACAATAACGTTAATTAGTCAGTATACGTCTGTTCTTTTTCCCGAAATATGATAATGTAAGTTCTGATGTATCATAATGTGATTTCGGTCTGTTTTCGTCCTCTCAAGAACTCTGCAAAGACGACAATTTTAGATAACTGATGTTTTTAACTTAGCTTCATGACTCGTGGTCAGTTCCTACTAAAAGGTGCTCAGCACTTTGGCGTCTTGAGTACGCTGTAAGAGTGACAGTCAAATCCACCATTCGATTAGACAAGGGTAGTCCAAGAGTTGGCGGTGAATGCTTATGACTACCTGTCTTCCTTCTAACGACAGATATCTATATGCAGATAGCCCTTGTGTATCTTCCAGCGAAATTAAAGAAAAACAAACTATAACAAGCTCTCCGCAACTGGATGATAATATCATATATCATTTTCACGGACCTCTTATGATGAAGCTCATAGAACAATGAAGAAAATTCAGCGATGAATTGGAATTGATGTCTGGTTTCCAACCCTATTTATGTGCGTTTTCTGCTTATAATCTGAGATTATTAGCTCACAGAAACTAACTAATTAAGATCCTTTTTTCTTTTCTTTTTACGACACGTAATAGTAGATATTAATATTATTGCACATGCAGGGTTTGTATATTACAATTTTTAGATATCAAATAGCTATTTGTCACAATTAGATGCTCTTGCAATAATCTTATTACATTTAAATAGTTATGTTACATATATCATGATGTATTTTATAAATTATTTCTCTGCGGCTCAGCGGTAAGTTTATAACGCTAGAATTCAGGTATAGATCCCTGCAGCGGGAACAATACAGCTTTTGTGTAACTTTGCACTTAAGAACTAGTAACCAAATTTACAAGTTTTTTAAAAATATAAACGTTTCAATATTGTAAATTGTTGTTACATTTTATGTTTTAGATTATGTTCGTCCTACTTTATATTTATTATGACTTATCCTGTAATATTTTTATCAGATCGGTTGCAACCTGCAACAGAATGTAAAATGTAGATCATTACCACGCAAGTCAACAGATATATTTCTATGGTGGTCGTAAAATAAGCATCATCTGTCTGTAAATTATGCATACCTCGCGCTCCAACCGACACAATCCACCTTTATGGACCATAATACACATTTCCTGTGTGTCTTCCATGCCTTTAAGTAAGAATCCGGGATTTTTATTCCCCAAGTTGAATGCATTAATTTCTTAAATAAGGATTAGACCACAGCTTATTCTGTTTAATAGTCTATATCATGTGTTCCTTGAGAATAACCTGTACTTGCTATCAATGTGCATATTCGTGTACATCGTTGTTTTATCAAAAAGCTAACGGAACAAGCAAATTTTCATTAAGAGTTCAGAACAGATTGAACATCTTATGTTCGTTTTGTTGCATCATCCAACCTTACTAAATAGTATATTATGCGTCTGTCGTTTATAACATGATTCCTTTTAAAGCATGCTTTTTTTTAAACATGTTTAATAAATCCGCCAATAACAGTAAAAGGTAAAATAATGCTTATTTCATTTCGAATTTATTCGTATAATTAATGTTAACAATGAAGCCTTGGCCCAAAATTGTATTTCAAATAAATGTTTAGAAGAAAGAAGCTTATGGCGTTTGGAGTTTATAAACCAACATAATGAGACCTTTAGTCATAATGAAAGGAGCAAATTGCGAAAACTCCGGAAAGTGTATTCAACTCTACACATGTTCTGAAAACATAGAGTGTAAACTAATTATATATATATATACTGTTGCATTCAACTCTACACACGTTCTGAAAACATAGAGTGTAAACTAATTATATATATATATACTGTTGCATTCAACTCTACACACGTTCTGAAAACATAGAGTGTAAACTAATTATATATATATACTGTT
The DNA here is from genome assembly GCF_000517525.1 of Limulus polyphemus. Classification (NCBI taxonomy): domain Eukaryota; kingdom Metazoa; phylum Arthropoda; class Merostomata; order Xiphosura; family Limulidae; genus Limulus; species Limulus polyphemus. Next base: position 305,977 of record NW_013666070.1, on the reverse strand, counting down.
GCATTCA
>NW_013666070.1:302046-305254 GCF_000517525.1 Limulus polyphemus | reverse complement strand
GATCTAAGTAAGAGTTTTTTTCTTCTTCCCGATTTGTAAAAACTCCTTACGTGACAGGAAAAAAAAAATATTATTTTCGAAATCTGCGTAGTTGAATTATGGAAAATCCGTTATTAAAACCAAAACCACTTTTATGAAGTTAAATTAGCAGGACAGTGTCATAATTCAGTGAAATAATCGTGAGGTGAAAAACTTTAAAATTACTATGAATTACGTTGAATAATTTAATAATTATAAGTACACTTATTTAATAGAGTTTATTTCAATTAAAATTATAATCAAAAACTTAACAGGAAACAGTGATTTTACCAAATTTAAATCATTTTATCATGACCAGGAAAATGTGGCTAATGTTATTGGTTTGTTAGTTCATGTTAGTAAAGTTAGTGTCTTTCAGAACTTTTAGAAAAGCTACACAAGTGCTCTTTATCTTCAGCCATTTCTAATTTTGAGCTGATAGACTAGAGAGAAGGCAGACAGTCAACAGCACCCAATACAAACTTTATTAATATTACAAGAAAGTACTAAATATATTCCTTCTTACAAAGACGTATTATTATGAATGTCATATATGTCACAACTTACTTACACCCTATGCATTAATTAACTAAAAATAATATGTGCATCAGTTTGCGATTTGCACTTCATTATTATCATTATTTTTCATAGATTAGTTTATTGTTACGGGATAAGACAATTTAGAATTGTTCTTCGTACTTTCTCTTCTTATTTGAATTTGATTTTTTTTTCTGTATATACCTTTGGTGTTTGTATTTTATGCAAATCTTTTTTCATCGTGAAATGCACTATTATTCTTCACCCAAAGATAGTCCGTCGATCTTTTTATGCCTCTAGTAGTATCACTATTGTTTATTATGCCCCCCAGTGCCACAGTGGCATGCCTGCGGAGTTATAATACTAGAAACCATCGTCATGCGGTATTTCAGTCCTGGAAGCCATGATTAGAATCATACTACTGTTTTGAGCATGTACTTCTATAGTATTTGTATTACTGTGACACAATCTAATTGGTTGGATGATCACGGTGTAAGGTATCTAAACGTGACTGCACTTTATTTTCACTCGATAAAGGAGTGGTATTCCTTCATTTTTTTTTTTAACTTTTATAACTTTTTTTTGCCAACATTATTATTATTCCTAATGATGTATACACTTTACATGCTGCTCTTTCACTGTTAACCGTACTCCGTTTTAATTTATATCGTTTTGATATAACGTACTTTAACGTACAAAGATATTATTTGTTTAAAGAGGTTGTATGGGCGAAGCGCGATGTCCACTGTTTAAAGAGAATCCCCAGGTTTTTCCACAACTTTGTGTTCAAGTAGTCTTTGAATTCATTATCGAACTAAAACGTTTCTACTTTCAGTGTCTTCATAAGTCGAATATGTACAAAACTTACAGAGAAAAGGTGCTATTTCAGTGTCTTCATAAGTCGAATATGTACAAAACTTACAGAGAAAAGGTGTTGTTTAGTGTCTTCATAAGTCGAATATGGACAAAAATTACAGAGAAAAGGTGCTTGTTGCCATGTGAATATTGTGGAAGAAGTTTTGATAAGTATTCCTTTTTTCAGGAGTAATGTGCAAACACATATATGTTGTTTGTTGAATTTCGCCAAACGCTTCCCGAAGAATGTTTGCTGTAGTCGTCCTTAATTTTGAAGTCATCAACTAGATGGAAGGCAGCTAGCCAGCACCACCTACTGTCGTATCTTTTTATTTACGAATAGTGGGATTGACCGCTACGTTATAATGTTCCTGAAAAGAGCTGAAAGAACGAGTATGTTCGGTAGTGGGATTCGAATCTGTGACCCTCAGATTGCCCTAACCACACGACTATGCTAGGTATGATAATTGGCAACAACCCGTCGTTCCAATCATTCTTTCAAACCTCTTGAATATTTTTTACATCCTATCATTGCAAAGCAAATGTTTCGATTTCAAAGATTCAAATAATTTTTGAATCGCATTTTTCTCTAACTTTTCCTGCGAACGTCAGGAAATATTGTGTTTAATGAACTATGTACAAACGCAGGAATAGTCTTAAAATGTCACTTTTGTTGCTTTTGTTAGTCCCATTATTGCGTTTTATCTAAAATATGTAGCATCATAAAACTAAACAGAATACAGAATCAGCAGTTCACACACTGCTTCTCATGTCACTTTTGTTGCTTTTGTTAGTCCCATTATTGCGTTTTACCTAAAATAGTAGCATCCTAAAACTAAACAGAATACAGAATCAGCAGTTCACATACTGCTTCTCATGTCACTTTTGTTGCTTTTGTTAGTCCCATTATTGCGTTTTACCTAAAATATGTAGCATCCTAAAACTAAACAGAATACAGAATCAGCAGTTCACATACTGCTTCTCATGTCACTTTTGTTGCTTTTGTTAGTCCCATTATTGCGTTTTACCTAAAATACGTAGCATCATAAAACTAAACAGAATACAGAATCAGCAGTTCACACACTGCTTCTCATGTCACTTTTGTTGCTTTTGTTAGTCCCAATGCTACGTATTTTAGGTAAAACGCAATAATCATAAAACTAAACAGAATACAGAATCAGCAGTTCACACACTGCTTCTCATGTGAGACAGAATAGCCTTTCTGTTTCTTAGATTTATATCCCAAAATATGCTTACGAACTGTTTTAGTGTGAAAATAAACTATTCAAAAAGTGTACTATGTATTTTTATGCGTCAATAAATTTACATGACAGACGTCGTAAATACAATGAAATAAGGAAAAATCGACAACTGGTAATTATGGAATAGAAAGATTTACAACTAAACTCTTTTCTGGAAAAGAAATGGAAATACTTTTTTAATGTTTACATAACCACTAACATTACCATTAATTGTTTTACTTGTCGAAGTTAATGTATTTCAAATCAATGAAGCAAACTTAGTAATACATATTTTTTAGTTGAAACTAATTCCTGACAAGATTCCTCAATGAATATAGTACTCTCTGTCACTAAGTTAGTTTCGATGAAACTAAATTTGAAACTTTAGTAGTTTCAGCAGGTATAACACCCGTCATAAATATAAGGCTTAATTTAAGTCATAAATATTAATCGAGGGGCTTATGCTTGATAAAACAAACAACTTATATTCATCAAGTGTATTATGTCTGATAAAGCAAATGATTTGTATTTATCAAATGTTTATGGATAATACAAAT
>NW_013666070.1:297828-301956 GCF_000517525.1 Limulus polyphemus | reverse complement strand
TATTCATCAAGTGTATTATGTCTGATAAAGCAAATGATTTGTATTTATCAAATGTTTATGGATAATACAAATCATTTGCTTTATCAGACATAATACACTTGATGAATATAAGTTGTTTGTTTTATCAAGCATAAGCCCCTCGATTAATAAAAGGCTTTCCATTTTATTAGGTATAACATGCGTAATAAGAAAACGTCATTTAACTGGTAACTATGGGAAAATTCTCCGACTCTTGGCCACGCGAAATGATGTTAAAGTTTATAACTAACGTTAAAACTACATAAATAGTATTACATCTCATGAGAACCAGCATTTGTTCCTAATTGTACATTACAAATTTCATTCCTCTTACAAGGTTTGTGAATAAAGGTTAAATCTGACAGATGGTGTATTCAGACTCTTCTGGGATCCATCTGTTACTAGGATACATTCTACCGTTCCAACAGAAGGTATGGATACATTAACGTGCTCTCTTTTTTTTCAATGCTAAATATAAACTATACCGTGCTTTTATTTAAATGTACTAATTAAAACGTTAGGCTAAGCTTTTTTTTAGTATTTGCCGCCATTTTCAGCTTGCGATAACCTAATTTTCCTTATATAACGCAAAATAATCAATATAAAATTTGTATTGTTTTTAAAGATAAAGATGAATGCGATTAATGATTATCATTGATAAAAATGAAAGTATAATTTTAAGCAATTATTATATTTCTAAATTAAATATTTCAATTTGTATGGTTATCGTCTAACAGATACCCCGGAAAAAATAAGATTCGGGATCAGATAAAATTACAAGCATTTTGTGACACATTATTTGCCAGCCATTACATATGCAACAAAGTAAGAAAACGATCTTAGTAAAAAAGTAAGATTCGGGATCAGATAAAATTACAAACATTTTGTGACACATTATTTGCCAACCATTACATATGCACCAAGGTAAGAAAACGATCTTAGTAAAAAAATAAGATTCGGGATCAGATAAAATTACAAGCATTTTGTGACACATTATTTGCCAACCACTACATATGCACCAAGGTAAGAAAACGATCTTAGCAGTACACTTATATATAAGCATTGCGCGTATGTTTCAGGTCTATTAAGTTAAAAGCCATGTATGTCATATGTGGCCTACAATCAGCGCACACGACAAAAAGTTAGGAAAGACCAACCGCGGCACCATCATTTGACATAGAGCTAACATAAAAGTGGAAATAGTTAAATATCAGGTATAATGATGGGGCATAACATATTTCAGTAACAAGGCTATTCAAAGGAAACTTTAGAAAAATCTTTATCAGCCAAATTATTGGTGGGGCAAGTGTCACACTAGTTCGATGTTCTTATATATATTTAAATGTATGGAAAAATAGAAGAAAGAATTCAAACACAAATTTTCGTTTGTTTGTAGTTAAGCACAAAATTACACAATAGGCTATCTGTTTGGGAACATAACTCGAAAAAATTAAACAGTATTGAATGCTCAAAAATTGAAAGCGAACATGTTACTTTACACTGTGTAAGTTAGGTATTTAAAATAATACTGTTTTGTATTTACTTCGGAGATTAATAGAAATATAAATGTAGCTATCTTCGAATTAAAATGTTGGAAATCATGGTAAGTGTTTAAGAAGTTCTTTCAATTATGAAAAAATAACTTTTGACTAGTATTATGACTAAAATACTTAATCCTTAAGTAGAGATTTTTATATGTTTGAATAAAAAAAGGCTGGCGTATTTAATAGAATTATGACATTTAGTACAGAATGTGAAACTTTGATATTAAAATCATTGATTTTCTACCTAAATGAAACTGAAAACTTGAAAAAAAAAAACTACTGTGTGTTTTACTTTGAAACAAACAGCAACATATATATTTTCCTGTGTTCGAAAAATCAGATAAAAAAAGTGTCAAGATTTAACTGAAGTATCACATTCAACTTATTGTTTAGATTGTAGTCAAGGAAACAATGGAAATTCTAAAACACAGAGGAGTCACTATGATTTTGAAAATCACTCAATATAAGCTCAATATAAGCCTAGAATCATCGTTAAATTATGTAATTGTGTAGTTCGTGCATAAATTTATGCTTTATAATTACTTTCATTTTTTCGTGTGGAATAACAAAACGCAGATAAAAATAATAGTTTCAGCAGTGTAATGATATTTCTCAATATAACATCAATGTGGTTATTTTGGTAAGAAGAACATCTAGATAGAACGATCGAAACTTCCAGAATATCGAGATGTGAAATATGTTAACGTTCCAAAAATACTGGAACAAACTATTTTCAATACGTAATAAAAATATATATTGAAGTATTTAATGTCAATTGCGTTTTTTTTCTTATGTTGGAACAAATATCAAAAGAAAAATAACTTCGCCGTTTATTTGTTTTATATATGGTATTAAACATTCTAGACTGTTGTAGTGAAGCATTAGTGAACAATAAGTTTTAAGCAAAGAATTAAATTTTATTGATGATAAGATATCTTCGAATGTTAGAAAAATATACCTTACCTGCTAACGTAGCTCTATAAAGCTCAACTACAAAAGAAAAGTTTAAGAATGTTTTAAAGCAGAATCTCGAAGTAAAATATACGTGGTCGTTTTGTTTTCATTTTATGTATACCACAAGTAAGAATATTAATTAGTTATAGACAAGTTATTATGCTTACAAAATATATTTCTTACTCTATAATATATGCAAGGTGACCTCAAATGCGTAAAAGAAACTAGTTATTATGCACACAAAATATATTTTTATATTTTATATTGTAGCTATGTATTTCCTTGGTGAAAGGCTATTTTGCAACCTATATAGTTCATCTTTCAATGAAGATGGACTTGATATGGAAAATGAGGTCTTATATGATATTAATTACAAGTGTGAATGTTTTGCAAATTCATTTTTGTCTGTAATATTACTTACATTTTTATCTTCCTAGTACTAATAAATTTATTTATCAACTGATGAAAAATGTACTTCGTGCAACATAGCTTTACCGAATGTCCCCCACTTTTATATCTACAAGGAATATGTCGTACCTTGGAGTATTTCGTCAGGTCTGTCTTAATTATAGCTCACGTGATTATACAGTACCAAATTATTGGTGTGGTTCCGGCTGCTGCACTGTCTTTTAGTAACGAGTTCCTGTTCCGTTCCGGTCGGAGTTCCGGATCTTTGAGCATGCCCAGTCCTCTTTTTTTTTTTTACCTTCTGGTAAGTACCTGTCTTTCATATCTCTCTCCCAAAAATCTCGTCGTGAGGTTCTTTTGTATTATAGCATTGCACCTAGTTTTCGTAATGAGGATTATAATACTACAGGATTTCATAATGTCCACAGCAGATAAACAAGAAAGTTGGTCAATCTATCAGTTAATATTCTTACGACTTACGGCGCTACACTCCCCTAATCACCTCTCTTAATTCCAAATGACGTTCCTTACACTGAAATTCATAACAACCCAGTTTCCACAAATAGTTTAGCAGCTAGGTGAATTGGTTCTAATTAAGGCTGTCGGTAAAGTGACTATGATGCAGATGTAAGAGAATGAGAAGTAATGCGAAGATCTGTTTAGAGGCTATGAGTAAAAAGAGTGAACATAAAACTAGTCTTAGATTCTTATGAGCAAGCAAGACATGTTAACATTTTTGAAGGATTAACTCTTTAGCAACAGGAGGTAGGGTGTGATATCGTGAGAGATTAGGAGAGTGTATTTGATGATAGGTCAGTGCAATTCTGGTTAGTTACGCACACAAGAAAACTCTAACCACCACTGAAAAAAGGTGCCTGGAAATCGTGTGGGGGTAAAAAAAGTATTTATCAGGGAAAGGGATCATAACCTTTTAATCTGGTTACACAGAATGAAAACAGAAAACTGCTACAATGGAATCTGTTGCTACAGAAGTTTGATTTTACAGTATATTATAGATCGGGAAGTGATTTTACAGTATATTATACATCGGGAAGTGATTTTGCAGTATGTTATAGATCAGGAAGTAACCATTTTTTTTATAATTTGCTAAATATTTATCACAATAATAATTTAGTCATAGCTATTTGTTTGTTTTGTTTTTAATTATGCACAAAGCTACACAAGGGCTATCTGTGCTCTGCCC
>NW_013666070.1:286533-297770 GCF_000517525.1 Limulus polyphemus | reverse complement strand
ATCCGCAGACATACCGCTTTGCCACTGGGGGGCAATCATAGCTATAAAAATACACTTTATTATGGAATTTCACAGTTTATTTTGATATTTTTCACTCTAAAAATATTTTCTGCTACCAACACCTGAGCCAAATATATAACTAAAATCATTCATTTTCTTGTTGTACAGGTTTTAACAGTTTTACTTAATTGAATTAATTATGCACGTCTCTGTTACTTGATTAACAGTTTTACGACGTAAAACACGTGATAATATACATAGTAAAACTGTATTATTTCCATCAAAGCATTCTTAGGTTTGTCTTTACTTATAAGATTTAACAAACAAAACATATTTTATAATTTCTACGTCGGAGCCTCCAAAAGTTACACGACAACTATTAATAACTTAAAGAATGTTCGCTACTTTTATTTGAATTCTTTAATTTAAAAGGACATGTTTCATTTTGTTGTATTGCTGACCTATTCAACTGTTGTTATATAATTTTATTTTTACTTTTTTGACATCAAGAAAAAGTGAGATAACTATATGAAACGCTGTGCCATACTTTTTTTTGTTCCGCCCGCAGTAGCTCAGAGGTAGTTCTGAAGGCTTATAACGCTAAAAACCTGATTTCGATACTCGTGACGGGCACAGCACAGACAGCACATTTTGTAGCTTTGTGTTTAACTACAAACAAACACAAATACTGTTCTAGTGAGTTATTTGGTGTTTAGTTCGTGCGATAATCCCATGTTTTCATATGAGTCAAGTATTAACTTTTTTAGCCATATAAAAGTAATCAACACAAGCTAATAAGTTAATACTTTGTACGTAGAGTTTAACATTCTTCTTCTTCTTCAATAACATTTAATCGTTTTAAACAGATGAATGTCGTTTTTATAAAACACATATTTCGTTTTCTCGTTTACACAAGCTAAATAATTATATGTTACTATTTTGAGGATATGTTTACTTCACGACAGATGGCAGCAGTTTTCTTTAATGATTCGACAAGTTCTGAGATCGGAAAATAGTTCATATTATCGTAACGTCATATCTTCTTAGCCAGAATTTTTGTTTTTCATAACACACAAACTCAAGTCACGTGCTACTACAGTATGGCTTATTTGTACTTAAGGCTTATAATTAAATAGATCTTGTAAAAATAAGTGACCATATATATTAGAGTAATATTTGGTAACATTATTGATCTTGCTATGATGTAACACGTTTTCGTTTTGCTACTGAAAGTAAGTATAGTGTGGATCACTATCAGAATAAAGGGATGTAAGATGATATCCGCTGAACCAACGATTTTTTGGTAGGATTGAATAATAATCTGTTTTCTTTACATGATCGAAACACGCCATATAATTAGTAGCTTCTATTGATTATTTACTGAAAGTAAGTATAGTGTGGATCACTATCAGAATAAAGGGAGGTAAGATGATATCCGCTGAACCAACGATTTTTTAGTAGGATTGAATAATAATCTGTTTTCTTTACATGATCGAAACACACCATATAATTAGTAGCTTCTATTGATTATTTACTGAAAGTAAGTTTCGTGTGGATCACTATCAGAATAAAGGGAGGTAAGATGATATCCGCTGAACCAACGATTTTTTGGTAGGATTAAATAATAATCTGTTTTCTTTACATGATCGAAACACGCCATATAATTAGTAGCTTCTATTGATTATTTACTGAAAGAACTCGGAGGGATTTAACATGTTTTGTTACCAGATGGTTCACGAGCTAGAAAACTCGAGTTTAGACCTAGATAGGAATTACGTGATAAATACATAATGAGGTCATATCCTGGTAGAACCGTCCACAGTATTTGAACTTCATCAATACACATTAATAACTAACCAAGAGACGTACACTAACTAAAAACGTCTACAGTACACTTAATAGTAGTGGATTGTTCTTAATAATGTTTCATTATAGCAAAATCAATTTGCTGCTTCAGCTAGTTTATAAACTTTACTTTTATGAATACAGTAAATACTCGTGAAAATAACATTACTATATTTAATCATCGATAGACGTGTATGAAACTAACTGCTGTCACGATTATAATAAACGTTCGTGAAAATAGCATTACTATATTCAACCATCAGCGGACCTGTATGAAACTATTAGTATGATTATAGTAAATACTCGTGAAAATAACATTACTATATTTAATCATTGATTAACCTGTATGAAACTAACTGCTATCATGAATACAGTAAACGTCCGTGAAAATAGCATTACTATATTCAACCATCAGCGGTGGTGTATGAAACTATTAGCGTGATTATAGTAAATGTTAGTGAAAGCAACATTACTATATTTAATCATTGATCAACTTGTATGAAACTAACTGCTGTCGTGAAAATAAAATTACTATATCTAATCATCGATGAAACGGTATGGAACAACCTTTCAGAACAACAACGATAATGACGTCCTTTAATAACAAGCTTACACGTAGGGGAAACAGAAATTATTATTATTATCATTTTGTGTTTACGCATATTTATCCGCGAGTAAATACAGAAGGTTTGTATATGATTTTAAACGGTACGTTACTGCCATGCGGCTGGATATATTCTCTTAATATACATCATTGATACATTAACAAACAGAATACATAATAAATATTTACTCAATATAATATAAGCTTTTGAACTGATTGTGTAAGAACGTTCTTTGTTACGTGTGATGATGATGCGGGCTTTATTTCTATAAACTGTTTCGAATATTTTTTGCAGTTTACTTTACTGATGAACTTGACTTCAGACTGGATATTTCGTGTGGCTACGCTTGGTATTACGTCTTTTATTTTCTTTCTTTGCTTTTGAAAAGCAGTTTTCATCATCCTTGTATTCTCAAGTTACTACAGGCTGAATAATTCAAAAATCAACGTAAGTAAGTTGATATTGGGCAGGTTGTGCTACTCAACCTCGTAAAGGGTAGGCAGGTAGTTGACCAGCTTGCTATCTAGAGCCGCCCGCTTAATTCCCTGTTATTACAGTGAGACTGATTACTAAAGTCCGCTGGGGTGACCAAGTCAAGAATTGAAACTAGAGTTGACTTCGGGGAAATCAATTCTTCATGAGAGATTCTATATTTTAGTGATGAGACATCCATTGGTATAGCAATGCTAATCTACGTCTAATATATTTTTCCTTCACAATACGTGTCTGATAAATAATCACTCGTGTTTCCACTTAAATACTCAGCACTGTGTCTGTAAAACTCCAGAAGCTTTGTTCAAAAAAAAATAGTTAATCCTTTTGTTACATTTGTTATATTTTTATTTTCAAGAAATCAGAACGTGTACATTCTTCCCTCGTTTGATTTTCTTCATATCTCTTCCTTTACATTATTATTTTTTGTTAGAAATAATGCACTCAAGCTATCGATGATAATACAAAGAAGCTATCGAAATAGTTTATGTCGTGGTCAGAGGATTTTTGAGTTGAAATTCCGAGAAAAATACGATAAATCGATTCTGAAAGCCTAGACAACAAATCGAAGTTGATACCGAAGATATAATAGGTATCCTACAAAACACCACAGTTACAAAAAACTATTTGTTTTTGTCTTATTAAGCTTCCATCTCATCAATCAAAACTATACGTATCTGAGCGACGAAAACATATCTTAACAAAACAACACTGGTGGTTCATTTCGTACGCTATCTTGAATAAATCTGAACCCCCGATGATAACATTGAAGTCTCATTTAACAATGATAAATTAACCGATTCAGTCAATAATTGTTGTTTTAAGGGGTTGTTTAGTATTTTTTTGGTGTCATAATATGTATTAGAATTATGCTACACACCTTATATTACTGCTATCAATTGATTTCCAAGTAATCCTCAATAAATCTTGCGGACACCGGTATCCCTTTAAATCTTGTTCTCTAAATGCTAGTTTCAAAACTATCTTAAACTGATTGAGACGTCTTTTGAAGCTCGCTTCTCTGGATTACAGCAGTATTGGAGAATGAAAGTGTGAAAGTAGTATAAAAAGAATCTTTTATTTACTGATGTAACTGTAAATATATATATATATATGTGTGTGTGTGTGTGTATGAATGTATGTCCGAATTTGATTTCTTCACTATGGTATAACTATATGTAAATAAGAACACGTAGCTAAAACAAACTCAAGCACACGTATACGTTTCAATGAATAAATCAATCAAAAGCATTGTTAAAGGTAAAACAAATATGTTTTAATGGTTCAGACGGACCAACATGGACTGAGTTATCAAGACCATTAAATAAAGTATCAGATAATAATCTAGTGTATTCTTAAATAAAATTATTAAGTAGAACTTTGTGATGACCATAAGATAAAACAGATAACCGGTCGGAATTCTTTAATACAGTGAACGACTATTGTCTAGAGGATAGTGTAACAGAATTAGCAAGTAAATATATAATATCAAATAAACAAATATCAGCTGAAATATATTTGTTTATTTTGAATTAAATCCCTGTTTTCTTATTTTGCCTGCAAATAGCTTCAGTTTCGACAACAGCATTTTTTGACCCAAATAGCTGTAAAATACTGTTTATTTTGAAAGTAACTTACGTCAACGTAATCAAAATTTGAAGCGAGTAAATAGTAAATATCCATTTTTGTAATCCTTGTCACTATGTCATATTTTACACATTGGGAACCACGGAAACGTTGGGCAGAAAGTAGTGGTATGCATTGAATGCAACGAGAGGGTGAGACACCAGAATTGTTTTAATATAACGTACTCACCATCTGTATTTTCTGGAAGTCGATTATCGTGTTTATATATAAATAAAAGTTTCAAATCAATCGGTTTTTCATGCGTTTTTGACTAAATACATATTAATTTTCTAAATTAAATATTGTCAGTGCATTATCTTGGTGAGTAGTTTCAAACTGATTTTATTCGATTTCCATAAATAGTTTCTTGCAGTTGAAGTATTTGTTGTTACTTTAACTTATCACACAACTACAAATTTATATAACTCAAACTTGTAGGATTAATTTGGAATGTTTAATTTTGTCTTCAGTTTAAAAAAAAATATTCCATGCCTTTTGGAAAGAGACCAGATAAAGTGAGAGAGTTTTTTTCATGCATAAAGTGAATTTTGACTAGGTTAACCACCATGAAGGTGAAGGGTTTAACATTTGCTGTCTGATTCAACCATTTGCTCGTTCGTGCATCACCATGCTCAGCAATTAAATATGATATGATTCACTCATTCAGTTAATCAAATATCATCCAGTGATATAATCCCCCATCCATGCAGAACTAAGCGGCAACTAACAAGCTCAGTTGTTGAGACACTTTCTCAATCATTCTTTCACATGCTCAGTCAGCCATTAGAAATTCCAAGGTATTGTCCACTGTCTGTTAACGAGCGTCATCATGGTGACAATAACCATTTATCATCTTATGACAGTACAGTAAGAAATTATTTACAATGCTCATATTAACTCGGGGTTGAAGGCGAACATATAGCACATTCGCCTGATCATCGCGTATCATCTTCTGGGACCTTCCTTTTGAATTTGTTACACAGGCACACCAATTGATCAGAAAAATGATGTATCCAACTTTAGTTTGGAACAACAATTAATCCACTAACGTTCAACATTAGTATAAGTAGCTTATCGGATGCATGTAATATTATAGAACCTTAGACCCCAATGTATGTTGCTTCTAGATGCTAAAAACGTTTACTTGCTTATTAAAAATGATAACATGGTATGTAAATGACAATTACAGGTAAATGTTTTATAAGGCATGCAATATATACAGTTTTTTTTACACATGCTAAATTGTATTAATGGGGTCATAATTGTCTAATATATCCATTAAATCCAAACAAAGATATAGATTGGTTTGCTTGGGTTGTTGTTAAGCGCAAACCTATACAATGGGCTACATGTGTTCTGCCCATCACGAGTACGAAAACCCGATTTCAAGCGTTTAAAACATGCACGGGAAGATAAAGAAACAATATGCATGTCATATAAAAATCTCTTTAGATAAGTAACTGCTTATTTGATATGCTTTTCGTGCGTATCATTTTCGCGTTCTTATTTTATAAATTAATAGAAAAATCTTACATTACCGGTTTTAAAATCAAATGTTGGATTTTTTTTCCTTATCTTCGCCCACATATTTATTTGGAGAGTATGCGATACAAATACATAAACACCAGTAATTGGTGATTCCTATATGAATTTCTTTTCTATGCCCTTTCCAGAAAGCCGAGAATAAAATTTAACCAAAGTAATAGGAAATTAACATGAAAAGCACTATTGTAATACATTTTAGATTAATTGTATCTCTAATACCTGAATGAAAAAAACAAAGCACGTAGAAGCCCTATTTGAGAGTGAATTTCTTTATGAAGTGAACATTTGAGTAAGTTACAATTATCAGTAAATAGTTACTCTACAAATATTACGCAAAAGCTGATTGAAAAAAAAAGTGACAAAATGGAACATAACATAAATAGAATATACACAATTTAAATTGAAATTTGAAAATATAATATAAATATGGAGAGAATAAATTATTGGATGTTCAGAGACAGGTGGATAAGGATACATAACCCAATGGAAGTCGTTGCTAATCATTGAATGTTGAGAGACAAGTGGGTCAGGCTACATAACCCTATGGAAATCGTTGCTAATCTTTGGATGTTGAGAGACAGTTGGATGAGGCTACATAACCCTGTGGAAGTCGTTGCTAATCATTGAATGTTGAGAGACAAGTGGGTGAGGCTACATAACCCCATGGAAATCGTTGCTAATCTTTGGATGTTGAGAGACAGTTGGATGAGGCTACATAACCCCGTGGAAGTCGTTGCTAATCTATGGATGTTAAGAGACAGGTGAATGAGGCTACATAACCCTGTGGAAGTCGTTGGTAATCTTTGGATGTTGAAAGTCAGGTGGATAAATCTGCTTGACCCTGTGGAAGTCGTTGCTACCTGGATATCCATTTCAACTTTTTTTAACTCTTTGATATATTTAATATATTTTAAATAATATGGTCCTCAGGTTTTCAGAAGAACAAAACTTTCAGTTCTATTCTTACAAGATCATGATATGATCATACCGCTGGTGATGGAACAAAATTTGTCTCTTCAAAACCTGTGTATAGACTCAGGCATGACTGAGTGATAATTAGTCGAAATGATTGATTTTGCTCAATGCAGTGTGATTCTGGAAAGTTGGTCAAGCTAAGACAGATAGACTAGCTCAATCATTGAATTTACATTTAAATGAACTCAGTAGAACCGATGACGAGTTTAGTTTAAAGCCTTATTACCATGTCAAGGCATTTTCCCTTGCTTTGGATATCCAGCTTTTGTTTCGTTTCGCAGCAATTCATAAGCGGAAGGACTTTGAGTAGACAGTTATTATCAAAGTACAGAGGAAACAAATTAACATCGCCAGGGATATTGAGCTTAAAGGTTACAAGAAGTTGCCTGAGCAACCAGGGACGTTTAGTCATCTATTAACATAAACCTTTAACGTGTTTTGGTTTATTTATTTAGTTTTGTTTGTCATTGTTAAGACTTACTCTTAGTATTTACATCATTATTTTTTATTAATAAATGAGAGCATCATCATTATTGAATTTCCGTTCCAACAGTCAATACAAAAAAATACTCTATTTTCTTCACAACTGTTTTAACATTATCCAGCTAATCATATTCAACGTCTTTCAAATGCTGGATTCAAGTTTCTGTATGCCATTATGTTTTGGTATCATCATATAAAGCTTGTAGAAAACTATAATACCAATAATTGTCTATTGTAAGAGTTCATGAGTCTCTATAAGTTTCTTTTGTACTATTTTTTTTTATTCTGAGAGTCACCATCTTTGAAGTTGTTGTCAGTCTGAACATCATCACTGGTTCATTTTTTCTTAAAGATGTTTTCACCAAACATATAAATTTTAAAGAACTTGTTTTGGATTTGATATGTTTCTTTTTATTTCCCAGTCTATGCATGAACTTGTGGTGTATTTTGTTGTTACAATTTCAAGTAAAGTACATTATATATACTCTACAGTTAGACATGCTTATATATGAAGGTTTTATAAACCACTGTGAGATGAAGTTGCGCCTTTTTATACTTCTGGAAGAGACACTGATTTGTTTGTTCTTTATTAGGGGTCGCACATGACTTGTACGTGACTGAGAGCAGACACAGTAATAGCTCAGAGTACATATCACAATGAGAACAGAGATCATAACTGTGAGCAGACACAGTGTTAACACAGAGTACATATTATAGTGAGAAAAGAGATCCTAACTGTGAGCAGACACAGTGTTAACACAGAGTACATATTATAGTGAGAAAAGAGATCCTAACTGTGAGCAGACACAGTGTTAACACAGAGTACATATTATAGTGAGAAAAGAGATCATAACTGTGAGCAGACACAGTGTTAACACAGAGTACATATTATAGTGAGAAAAGAGATCCTAACTGTGAGCAGACACAGTGTTAACACAGAGTACATATTATAGTGAGAAAAGAGATCCTAACTGAGAGTAAACACACTAGTGACTCACTATCATTGTTGGTTTTTCGTACGATACTCTAAGTTTATCTTGTTTGTTTATTGAATTTCGCGCACAGCTACTCGGGCCCTTTCTGTACTAGCCACCCCTAATTTAGAAGTTATAGACTAGAGGGAAGGCAACTAGTCAACACTTGGGCTATTCTACACTAACGAAGGATGGAATTGACCGTCACGTTATAACGCTCCTAGGCTGAAAGGGGCGAGCATGTTGGCGAGATATTCTAACTCATCGTTACTTAAAACAGAGCTACTAATGAATAATGTGTGTGTTATTAAACTAGGAGTGATGAAGAAATCTTCCCAGTGTTTAATTTAATAAAGAAATTACCTCGTCTTATTGGATATATATTTCTTCCCATTTCTTCCCAGTGTTTAATTTAATAAAGAAATTACCTCGTCTTATTGGATATATATTTCTTCCCATTTCTTCCCAGTGTTTAATTTAATAAAGAAATTACCTCGTCTTATTGGATATATATTTCTTCCCATGCAAGATATTTTTATAAGGTACAATCATAATAAAAGCTATAAATTTTGTTAATGTATTATCAATTTAAAAAGCTATAAATTTTGTTAATGTATTATCAATTTATATGTCCATGGGAAGAAATATATATCCAATAAGACGAGGTAATTTCTTTATTAAATTAAACACTGTGTGAACTTTATCCCATTAAATGGATTTGCTGTTACACTGAGCTGTCTGATGTGAAATATAACAAAAATAAACAAGACTTTCTTGGCATCCATTTAAAGCCTCCCACGTTCGGCTAGGTTTGGTTCAAAGGATAACGACAACGTATATCAAATAGTCTATCTTCGAATTGAGTAATAAACAGCAATTTATTGTCCAGAGAACAACGCCTCTTGCAAAGTGATTGTGACAACATGGGCTTAATTAGTGTCTCCAAAATTTTCAAAAGCTTCAACTCTCAATTTTTGTAGACATTAATTATGGGAAGTGTGCATATCTTGGCATCTGTAGCATGTAAAACGTCAAGAAAATAATGAAACGTAATCCAAACAGAGTAAGGGTACTTTAGTGAAACAAACTAGACGTATAGTTTGTTTTGAATTTTGTGCAAAGCTATTCGTGGGCTATCTGCGCTAGCCTTCCCTAATTTACTAGTGTTTGTTTTGAATTTCTCGCAAAGCTACACGAGGGCTATCAGCGCTAACCGTCCCTAATTTAGAAGTGAAACTACTAGAAGGAAGGCAGCTAGTAATCACCACCCACCGACAACTCTTGGGCTACTTTTTTTTTACCAACGAATAGTGGGATTGACCCTCATATTATAACGTCTCCACGGCTGAAAGGGCGAACATGTTTGTTGGGACGGGGATTCGAACCCGCGACCCTCAGATTGCGAATCAAACGCCCTAACCACCTGGCCATGCCGGGCCATTTACTAATAATAGACCGGGGCAGGGGGCAACTAGCCAACACCATCTATCACCAACTCTTGAGATACTCTTTTACCAACGAATAGCAGGATTGATCATCACATTGTAACGCCCCTGCGACTTAAAGGGCGAACACGTTCGGTGACAGGGATTCGAACCCACGGCCCGTATACTAGACGGAAATAAACACTTAGCGGATAAGATTTTCATTGAAAATGTATTACCTTTTTAATCGAAACAAAATGCTATATTTTTGTAAACTCAACGTTATCGAAATGTAAGTTCATTAGTGTCTTTAGCTGTGACGTTGCATTGTTTCAAGAGCATTAATTCTGCCCTAGATCATGTACAATGTATGTAGTTATACCGATGTAATGAATAATTAGGAAAGTCCTTCAATGAGGGTTATACCATACTTCGAATTGAGTGTTTTTTTGTTGTTTTTGTTTTAGAGAACAAACCCACAATGGACTATCTGCTGTGTCCTACCGCGGTGAATAGAATATCAGAATTTAGTATTATAAGTCCGTTAACTTACTGCTGGCCTACCAGTAGACTTACTGAATTGGATATTGAGCATGGAAAATGTAATTAATCATTACATTAGTTTTATTTTACAATGCTTTACAATGCATTAACTGCTCAAAAACAGTATTAGAAGGTTAATGTTAATTAAGAGGCTGGAATGATTGTTTCTGTTCTGCAGATAACCTTGAATATAAAAGAATAAAATTATTTTGTATATGTGAAAATATGAATTAATGTGGGTTCTTAATAAGGGTTTACTATTGGAAGTAGGGTGGGATGGCAATTAATATAATAAAGCACAAAAATATTATCTATTCAAGATTTTGATAATTCAAAACCGTTAATTGTTAACGCTCGTTAGTCCTTACTCAAGTGTATATAACAATAAATGCTTAACATATTTATAAGAAACAATAAGAATGAGGAAATTTGTGGAAGGTTAGCGCAAATAGACCTTGTGTTGGTTAACTCGAAAGGATGGATTGAACACAGGTAAGACTTGGTAGGATCGAAGGGTTATAAGGATTCTAATCTAATGTCGTCACTACTTCCGCCACCGAAGGTGGACAGAGATTATGTTTTCACCTCTGTGGATGTATGTGTTTGTCAGCAAGATTTCTTGAAACCTGCTGAATGAATTTAGACGAAAGTTGGTATACATTTGGACTATGACCCAACTTAGAAGAGATTAGATTTTGAAGGGTCAAAGTAACAGCAAGGTCACG
>NW_013666070.1:283320-285571 GCF_000517525.1 Limulus polyphemus | reverse complement strand
GATTATAGATATTCAGATTATAGATATTCAACTTATAGATATATCAATTCATGTGGATATGACTGAAAAATTTCATTTTTTTCTGAAAAGGTTGTATCTATATACTTGTGACCACGCTGTGTATAGTGTTCAGCCTCTGCACCTTTTCCACCTCTGCTTTGTTTATGTCCCGAATGTGTCCATTGATACGTTTATGGAAGGGTCTCTCAGTTTCTCCAATGTTAGCACGTGACAGTTTTTGTAAAAAAAATGTTCACTCATTCTTGAAGAATTTTGTAGAGTATATTGGGTATGAAAGAAGATCTAGTAAGAGTAGACACTGCATAAAAAGACTGTTTTACTAATACCTCACTCATTCTTGAAGAATTTTGTAGAGTTATATTGGGTATGAAAGAAGATCTAGTAAGAGTAGACACTGCATAAAAAGACTGTTTTACTAATACCTCAAATACGAGAGGACAATGTTAATGCATAGAACATAGAGCCTCTTATTTTGGATAAACAGGGAACCCTTCCATTTGTTCATCAGTGAACAAATTCGGGACATAGGTGCAAAACAGGGGTGTAAAACGTTGCAGTGGATTGATATCCTTACTCGAATCATAGTACACCAAAGACGGACTGCCCAATAGCGTTTAAATTCCTCACAGGACCCGACGATTTCTTATGTAGCAGAATTAAGTAAGCACATCTTATAGATAATAAACTAAATATTACTTACTCAGAGCATTTAATTTTATTTAACTTTCCCGTATAGGCTTTATTGTTACTTCCTGATAAAGAGAGGCCTACCTTTCGAAAGTTCTTGGACTATAGTTTTTTATTATTAAATTTTGTCTCTATTACTATGTAAGATATCCTTTCTTTGTAGAACAGTAACGTTTGTATTATAATGTTCACGTATATGCCACAAACTTTGTAATTATAGGGATGATCACATGTAATATATACTCTTGTACATGGTTTAATGTTAGAATACAACCGCCGTAAGTTAAGTGATGGAGTAAATTAGAGAATCCATGTTCATGATCAAGGTGTTAAAGCAGAATAGTTTAGCAAATAAAAACAAACAAACTTCGAGAGCTTCTCTAGAGTTCGCGTTCGCTTCATTAATTCACAATTATCTGCACTACACTATATTCAACATTAGTAACAAAAAGTAAATATATTGTGAGAATTTATATTTGTCTTAAGATAACAGTGATCCAATCAACCTGATTAGCTATAATATTCAGTGAAACACGTCGTCAGTAATGGATTTGGCGGTCATAGTGTGGTTATTATGCACTCTTCTTATCGGTAAAACCCTGAGAAACCGAAAAAAAAAAGAATGTAATTTTAAATAAAAAACACAATAAGCCTAACACCACTGTCTTATGACAAATATAATTATTATAATCACGATTCGCCAGCAGAAGACTTTCACACGATAACAGTTGTTAATCTAACAAATGGTCCCTTCCATTACAGTGCTTTTTGTATTTCACCTGGTTGATTAGCTCTGGTATTGAGCGAAACGCGTCGTAGGGAATAGATATGGCGGAAATAGTGTTTGAAATATTATTGTTATGCAATATTTTTTCTTGAAAAAAAACTAAGAGACCTAACAAAGAATGCAGTGTTTGAAACAGACAATAAGCCTACTACTATCATCTTATGAAAAACATAATTTATTGTAACTAAGCTTCGCCAGCATGATGTAGTCGCAAACATGATTCTAACTATATCCAATACCAATTAGCGACTTTACCTTTAGAAGGACATTAATCTGGAACGTCGTATATCAACTTTATGGAAATATAGTATTTTAATATTGTGCTACATTTTTTGTTGATTTCTAATCAACTTAGTCTAAGTTTTCTAGATAATCAGGCCGTTCATTCTTCAAAGAGACGAGAACTTACGAAACGGCGAACGATTGTAATGAAAAATTAACAGTTGTATTTTTCTTGTGTTCTTAGGACGTTGCTATTTTTTTTCAAGTATATCATCATCGGATAATAAAACATAAATTTTAGATATAGTGATAAAGACAATAGCTTTACGAAAGCGGCTGAAAACCTATATTTTCTCTTTTCAAATTACGTAGCGCACAGTACTTTAGACATTTTGGGAAAAAACGAAAAACATCTTTTACTTCCAAATAAATAGGATATATATATTTTATTTCTATTCTAGCCTTTCTGTTTCACACATTGCTTCACAACAATACTTACATTTATGTTGAAAACTCATTATTTCTTCATTAATG
>NW_013666070.1:272481-282298 GCF_000517525.1 Limulus polyphemus | reverse complement strand
TAATATATATATATATATATATATATATATTATAACACAGGAAATATAAGGGTTGGTCCTTTTTGTTTCTTTATATTTTATCTGTTGGTATATATTTTTGTACTATACATTTGTACAGCTGTTAATTACTAATTAATTCTTGAACGATAACACAATATATATATATAGTCCCAGATAGTGTTTAGGATGAGGACCGCGTTCAGGGATATTCCGAAACATGTTTTTTATTATCAAGCTACTTGTCATGAATAAGCCTAACACTGGTTTTTCTGGACAAAGTACCGAAAGATCCGAGTTCGTTTCATGTTTTTGCTACGTGTGAATACATCTACACTTTATCGTAATTCACTCCCTTCTAAACTAACCTCTTGAGGGCAGCTAAACTAGGTAATCTTTCTCTTCTGCTCAAATGTGCAATTTTTTCCTTCTTCTGGAAATGAAATAATAATAAATAAAATAAGAGCATGCCGCATCTGAACATAAACGTATAATGAAAAAACTTGTATCGTGCCGCTGTCTCGTTATTAATAATTTTACCCAAAGGCTCTCATTACGTGAGTCCCAAAAGTTACTTGTAAGGGGAAACAGCCATTTTTAATTTAGAACTGTCAGCAATGGCAATTGAAACAGATGAACGTACAAAACTGTTAATTTTTATGAGAAACCTCCACTAATCTAGAATAAACCAAGATATTTAATACCTTGAGTCTTGAACATCGCATAAGTCAACGGGTAGCGCTCAGTTAACGCAATGGGACTGATAGTGCACGAAATGATTAACTCGCATCCAGTTTGAACGGTTGCACTAGTGTATTGATCTGTTGAGGGAAAAAATGGTAACACCTTTTACTACAAGACTGTGATAAATAGTCATTTCGATTTTTAATGATTATCTTTTATACAAATAATTAAAATTGAAGGATAAAACTAGTTTATCCACTATGTATTTTATATTACAAGTATTATTATTTTTGTTTATAATTACCTTGCGTATTAAACGGTGTAATTACACAAATTAGTTTATCAATTTCTGTTTCTTGTGACGATTGGAACAAATGACTGCAGCAGTACCAGAGAACAGGAGATACCGATCTAAAACAAAACTGGAAGGGATTTTTTATGCATCCAATTTAAGCAGGGAAAATATTACTTTTCTTCCGTTAAATACACTAATATTTGTGGAAAATATTACTTTTCTTCCGTTAAATACACTAATATTTGTGGAAAATATTACTTTTCTTCCGTTAAATACACTAATATTTGTTACAAATATTAGTGTATTTAACGGAAGAAAAGTAATATTTTCCACAAATATTAGTGTATTTAACGGAAGAAAAGTAATATTTTCCACAAATGTTTTGCACATAGGGAACTTCGAAGTTTGGTTTATCCAGACAATAATATACCGGTATACTTAAGAGAGTTGAAAAACATTATTCCATTTTGATATTTATAAAGATACATATTGCAAATAAAGATTACATTCAAAACGTTCGTTATGAATTTACAAATTACAATGGACATTTTGACCGTCTTTTTCTAATTACGTGAACAACTGACACAATTTATCAAAGCAGTGTTACATGTCACCAGGCAACATTCCAACACTTCCGTGAGTGTTAGAGGAATTAACCTAACCTTGTGAGGACAATCAAGGTAGACAAACGAATCACTTTTAGTGCGTGGAATCGGAGATGAATTTATTTTCTTCTCCAGGCACGATGACGCTAAGAGAAGAAAACAATCCTATTTTTGTATGTGTTTTCGAACTGCGCGTGTCTAAGGAAGCGAGTCAGCTAAATACTAATACATCTCTGAAAGAAAAAAAAAACTATTGTATGCACGCAAAATCATGAAATTACAGAGTAAAAACAAAATATGAAAGCAACTTTTTTGTGAGTTTTGAAAACAGTGGATGGATTTACTGAAGTAATTTCATATTTGCTTCTTTCAGTACCCGAGACTTTGTTTGATCGAATACTTATTGGAAAGTCACAAAATATGTGTTTTAATGTTAGTAAAGCTGGAATAGATTTAACTCTTCATATCAGCATGAGTACATTATGTATCCACATTTAATTAATTCTTTGATGGCATAAGTGATCCAAGGATTTTAATAATCATTGTAGTATATACTTAATCGACTTTACTG
Source organism: Limulus polyphemus (assembly GCF_000517525.1). Lineage (NCBI taxonomy): Eukaryota > Metazoa > Arthropoda > Merostomata > Xiphosura > Limulidae > Limulus > Limulus polyphemus. Next base: position 280,146 of record NW_013666070.1, on the reverse strand, counting down.
AGCTTAATAAAGTACGATGTATAAATATATGCAAGAAATGAAGAAAGTCAGGGTTACAGTAAAGTAAATAAAGAAAGACAGGGTTACAGTAAAGTAAATGAAAAAAGACAGGGTTACAGTCAAGTAAATGATTTACTGTAACCCTGTCTTTCTTCATTTACTTTACTGTAACCCTGTCTTTCTCATTTACTTTACTGTAACCCTGTCTTTCTTCATTTACTTTACTGTAACCCTGTCTTTCCTCATTTACTTTACTGTAACCCTGTCTTTCCTCATTTACTTGACTGTAACCCTGTCTTTCTTCATTTACTTTACTGTAACCCTGTCTTTCCTCATTTACTTTACTGTAACCCTGTCTTTCCGTAAATGAAGAAAGACAGGGTTACAGTCAAGTAAATGAGGAAAGACAGGGTTACAGTCAAGTAAATGAAGAAGAAAGGCAGTTCAATGCAACAATGGTGCACGTTAAGCATAGCATGTAAATTCCTTGGAAAAAATATCTGTACTAATGATGTTTGTGATATTCCTTCGGATACATATATTGATACATGCATTAAAACGGTTATTTATAATACTTTCTTAGTATGTGTGTAATAATACGTCATTCACATCATATCTGTTATACTAAGTGCTGACGAGGCCTTTGTTCAAATACTAGGGTTCTTCAGGCCGCCTGAGATTTGTTTGTTTGAACTGAAGCACAAAGATACACAATAGACTATCTGTGCTGTGCCCACAATGGGTATCGAACCGATTTTTACCGTTATAAATATACAGACTTACAGCTGTGCCACTGGGTGAATCGGCTGACATACTATATATAAAATGATACTGCTTGAAAACAATTGTTTCGGTGTGAACTGGATGAAGTTGGTGAAGTTTAATTATTTTTCACTTCTATTTATATCACATCACGTCAGAATTATTGTAAGGTATTTTTAACACTACACTTCTTATCCATTTTAACACCTTATAGTGTTAATTAGTTATAGTAACTTTATAATTGGGACATAGTTTAGCAGTTTCTAGTAAAATTCTGGTTCAAAACATCAAAAATAGACTTTAATTATGTTATTACCACAAGAAGTGCTGTTAAGCTAAAGGCTTTCGTCATTCCTTACAACAATATATTGTTAAGTACTTAACATGTGTGTTAATTTCATTAATATTATAATTACATATTGTTACTATTCATATGTTACCCGGGACCGATACCCTCCCCAAATATGCTAGCGTTTTTATCGTTGGGAAGGTTATAATGTGACAGTCGATCCCATTATTCGTTGGCATAGTGCGGAGATATTCCTCGAGAAGTTTTGTGTGAAATTCAACAAACTATCCCCTGTCACTAGAGTATCACTTAGAAATTTACTGGGCTCTGTATGTATGCTGTAACATAATATATGCTTCAAATATTTAAAATGCCTAAAATCTCTGACAAAAAAAAAAAAACGAAAACAGACAGATGAAAGTGGATCTTTTTTCTTTCATCTTGTTATGTCATTGAAAAAAAATCACAGATATATATATAGACATTCTGAAAACGTAAGTTGAATAACGTATGACATAATTTTACTCCATTTTTCTCATACACGTATTTGATAATAATAGTTAACAATAACAAGCAAAAATTGTAAAAACGACCGTGATATTCTAACCGTAGATTATCATTTAATAAATAGTGCATATACGTCTCTGATAAATACGTCGTTAGTCTAAGTTTCGGTCTTCATTTAAATCTACAATTATATAATTATATAACCTAAAAATGAACAAAAAATCCGTGTGTAATGAATAAAAACAAAATAAGTTAAAATTAAGTTTCTTGCTTTTCTGTACAAACCTGTTACATTCCGGTAGCTAAAGTACATTTTTTTTTACTTGAAACAGAATAGTGTTTATTATGTAATTAGGCAGATTATTGCTGCAATATTTTGTCAACAGATGGCAGTGAAGTATGTCATGAGGCCAATATTTTTGGAGGCAATATTTTAAGATGTACTCAATTGGTTTTCTCTGTAAACGATGGCTAACAAATGTTAACAAGTGATAGTCCAATGAAATTGATTATATAAATATGTACCATATTTGTACATATATATGAAATAGACAACATAATAACATATGTTTCTTTAAATTTCCCTTTGGAAAATCCTTTAAAAAACATGACCAAGTACTAAATAACATCTTAGTAACGTGATTTGCATGTATATTTCAGAAAATACTGCCACTGTTTACGAACCTTTATTTTTAAAATATTAGTTCAGCAATGAACACAAATTTTAAAATACTTATATCTAACCAAGAGAGTAGTGTTGACAATTCATAACTGAAAAACATGACTTTTTGTTTGTTTTTGTTTTTTTTGCTGAAATGCCATTTCTGTCTTTGTAGCATATTATGTTATTTTTCCGTTTGAATGTTTGTTGTTTTTTTCCATATGGATTTTGGTGATATATTTGATACACATAGTACTGAGATGTTATCAGGTTTTATTTTCAAGCAAAAATACGAAAACGATTCCTCAATGTACGCTTGCAAGTACACTCAATTACTATCAGTTTGGAGCAGGTTGTCAGTATCTTTCCAATCTTCTTTACTTGTAGGAAAACTAAATCCATGGCTGAGCGTGGCGGTGATATTCAAAACTCAACAGAAAAATAATCTCAACCAATTAAAATTAATCAAGTTATAAGAATTCTTCCTTATGGACGTTTTGGAACTATTTCGTATATTAGGTTAGTTTTAACAATTTCCTTTTGAGACGCAATGCATTGCGGAGTAAACGGATTTTTTTCTTGGTATTGGCAGGATTTATTACACCTTTCGTTCCCAAGATATTTGTTGGAAATCTCGTTGTTATATACCCAAATTAATCCCTTTTGGATTGAGTATCACATCGACTTTCAATCTTTTCGTCATTTGTATCATTCCACATTCCACAAGTGTTTATCGGAGGTTGTCGTTTTATCTAAGTATCTGAAAAAGAAAATAAAGCACAAATACAATTTGTATGCAGGTCATATAGGTGATGCTTGTGTAGGAGAGGAAATAATTATATGTTTCATATATTTCACACTTTACCAAGTATTCAAACAACGTATATAAATACAATACGTAGTTGTGGAATAGTTCTCTTAGAAATGTTGTTAAACTTACAATATAAACATTGTGACAGTGCTGATTTTAAACCGAATTTTAGAGGAATTTAACTATATAATAACGTGGGGTATATTTTTCTATCCAAAGTTGTCAACTTTGTATTCTTTATTTGGCATTAAAGTTTTCTAAATTGAAATATGTATCAAATGAATACGAAGTTCAGTACACGAAACGAAACACATTTAAACGTAAATTCCAATACATTTCACAAATCTAATATTGGTTTTAAACTTATTCAACTAAAAAGCAAACAAACAAATCAGCATTATTTTTGTAATATATAGAACAGTCAAAAGCCAGCTTCTGAATTTATATTGCGTCATAAAAAAAAATTATACTGTGAGTATATGACAGCTAAGAAATGATACTATAATGTGGCTAAAAAATACCATCATCCTCAAGAAATACATATAAATATATATATAAACAAATACACACACAAATATATATATATACTTACATGCAGAAGTATACGTATAGTTAAAGAAAGCTATCGCCGTGAGTGTGCTAATATAACTAAACATGAGACTGGCTTAAACAGCTGTAGAATTTGTACAAATATCTTGAATTTCACAAAAGAAACACCAACAAAAGGAGATATTACTTTTGCAGATAACAGCTTCTTCCCAACCTTCATAAAACATGAGTTATATCTGAAATTAGAAAGCAGTCTCTGATCCAACAACAACATAAATGGTAGGACACTTTATAAGAACCACATCAGGCATTTAGCCCTATTTTTTTCGGAAAATCTACAGAAATGCATTAATTTATAAGTAATCCAAACGTGTATGCAGATCTATATTTGGATAATATCCAAAGGAATTATGATTAGTTTTGTCACTATAGTTGGGTGTTTTTTTTTCACCTTAATCCAGAGCATGATCCTGACAGTATTGTAGATCATCATGCACGGAAGATTCATCATTTCCAAACTTTTAGTGAAACCTGTGACAAACTGATGAGTCAACGAGCCATAATCTTTGAGTATTTGTTCTTGTAAGGTAGCACAATGTGCGATGTGTTACAAGTGTAGCAGGAGTGGATGCGATCACGATGGCACATCAGTTGCTCAAGAAGTTAGCAGTAAGAGAGGTGCTGCTAAGCTCCCATACAGAAGTACGTTTGCGTACATGATTGGTAAAGTTATGGATGTATCCGACGACTTGTCCTCAAATGGGAAAGAAAGCGAAGACGATTCGACGTGGCAGGAATATTGACGATGTGAAAGAAGACAACAATTCAAATTGAGGTGAGAAATGAATAATAAGAAGACAAAGATAAGTGGAGAGAGAATACTATAATAATAGCATACTTAGAAAGACCTTAATGACAACTTGGATCAAAGAAAACGCACTAGAAAAGTATCCCTGGATCATACCCCACACAGCCTTGTACCTCATTCTTATGATCTGGTGGATATACGTCACCACCAACCAAAATAGTCATATCTAAAATGTAAAATATCCCTCTTTATTATGTTATAAAAACATTGCGTAGCCAAGGTAACTACGCTTCTGCGGGAATACAGGGAAATAGTCTGCTTATGTCGTAGATTCTACGACATAACATACACGTATAAAAACGTATCATGCCGCAAGACCTATGTATGGCACAACGCAACAAAAGTGTTAAGCCATTTTCTATATGAGAGTATTCTAATTTTTATGACTCTTACGTTGGTTTGTTAATGATTCGTATATAATGTATCTCAGGGAATTGGCAAGTTTTCTAATGGTTAGATTATATATATTGTGTAGATCATCTGACAGAGTACACGTGGCCGCTGCATATCTTCAGTAAAATACGTGCCTTTCACAAAAGTTTTGAGATAAATCCTGGGGCTTCTCTGACATTCACTGCTTTACTTCTGCAACCGTACTTCGCTGTTTGTACAAAAGGTTTCTTCCTTATGAATGGAGGAAAATTAAGATGATGGATGCCGGAAAAGCCTCAAAAACATTTATCCCAATAAATATTTAAATACTGGACGCCTCTAAAGTGTGGACCATGTATATATATATGTATATCCAGATGAATATGTTACATAACTGAGGGTAATAGGTTTAAAGATGTCGTTGTAATCGATTTTACAGTGCCACTGAAATAGGTTTAAGGATGTCGTTGTAATCGATTTTACAGTGCCACTGAAATAGGTTTAAGGATGTCGTTGTAATCGATTTTACAGTGCCACTGAAATAGGTTTAAGGATGTCGTTGTAATCGACTTTACAGTTTAATTAATAAGAAGTATATGAGATCCACATCTCATGTAAGAGACCCACAGAATGGTCTATTGTATTGTTTTTAATATGTCTATGATTGTAACTAATATGCTAATGGTTACCTTAAAAAAAAACAAAAAAAACATTACTTTGATGTTCATCTTTCTGTAATTGTAGGAATATGTACAACAGATAGTTGAACGAAGATATTTTTATATGTAAAACGTTAACTGTAATTTAAATGATATCTGTATTTGGTATGATCATTCCCAGTTTGCCCCTGAAGAAAGCGCTCGAGTTATAAGGTTTTTATTCATTTCTATCAAGACTTCTTGAACCTATGTGTTTTTCTAACATCATAAATATATCTCGTATGTTACAGAGACATATTTGGAATGGCATTATGTGGAGAATTACATTGAAATCATGCTGAATAAACTAGTTAGTTCGAAATATACACGCTCAAAGTTCATTAAATTGCATTGAAAACAACGAGACAAGACTGTGAATTTCTAGAACAAATGAAATAATATAGCAGTAAATATAATATGATTACAGGAGCGCTTTTCAGAAAAATAAGATGTTTTTTTACCGGAAAACAAATAATTACAGGTTACTAAATATAAATACATTTAATGAATACGCATCTACACACAAACACTCACATATAATCATTATAGTTGTGCCACACACACATTATTACGCACATATATTCGTTATTGTTGTTTTACCAAACATTTAAACACACATACATATATGTTCATTATAGTTGTAACAAATACTAAAACCAGCACAATATATTCATTATAGTTGTACCACACACACATTAATACGCACATATATTCGTTATTGTTGTTGTACCAAACATTCAAACACACATACATATATGTTCATTATAGTTGTACCACAGATTCAAACACGCTACGTATTCGATTTCTAGTTTTTCGAAAATTTCTTAAAATTTTCTAAAGTTAGGAAATCATAATAATCATTGCTTGGAATAGGAAAGAGTAAGTGAACTGAAAAAGGAAAAATTTAAGCAGAGAAACTCTGAATGAATATTATAATTTAATTGCGTTGAAAGTTTCAACTGTTTGCTCATAGTTTGTCCAATACTGACATAAAGAAAACTCTACATTGCTCTTCATGAGACTGGTTTCTGATTTTAATCAAATATTGAAGATTAAAGTAATACATAAACTTTCTAAGTTCGTTCGTAACTGATAAAGTTTACATTCTAAAGAATACCATTTTTAACATTCTTAACAAAGAAACAAGCATTCTCTAAAGCAAAGTCAAATATTTCACTAAACTAAAAACCCGAGTACTTACATATTTATTAGTTATGGACTGAGTATAGTGTGTTATAACCCGCGATCCCAGATTGCGAGTCGAGCACCCTAACCAAATGGCTATGCCAGGTCCTTGAAGGAAGAGAAAGCGGCCAAAATAGTGGCGGTAGGGGTGTTTTCTGTTACCCGTTTTCAACACCCAGCTCTTAATGTTCGTCCACACTGTTTCACGTTATTAATTGATTGACGGTCATTGGATGCAGAATTTTTTTTACGAGTCGAAGTTTACAGGTCACAAGTCAGAGTAGGAAGTGGGTATAAATGAAGAAACGGCTCTTTATATAAACCTTATATTGGCTGTTGGAATAGAAACTTCAGCTGACTTTATGTATTATTCCAATAGTGGTGGCCATTTTTTAAAATTGCATTCCTCCGTTTGTGTGCCCTCCCACCACACTGAGTGTATGTTGTGTAAAAGAAAATTTAATGAGTTATTTTATTTGTGTAGGACATGACGCCATCTATGAACATATTTAACGTTAACTTACGTCAAATATAATAAATGCTCAATAACAGCAAGAATGGGGTGGAGGAGTTGTGAACACCCATTAACCTGCTTTATGTTCTGAATTATCATCCCACGAAGTTTTGTTGATATTGGACCAGCGATCTAGGAGTAATTAGATAACAGACGGACACACATATTTTTTTATGCTTTATATATGTCCTCCGGTTGAGCATCTGTAATAAGCGGTTCGATTCCCCTAGGTGGACACAGCAGATAGCCCAATGTGGCTTTGCTATAATAACAATACATACACGCGTCATATATATAGATTCAATATATTTCCTCAATTGTGTGATTTATTAAGAAAATATTATTAATTTCAAATCTTCCGAAGGTCACTACCGTAATTTTCGGAATATAAGACGCACCGGTGTATAAGACGCACCCTTATTTTGAAGTACAAAGTTTTGGGGAAAAAA
>NW_013666070.1:266349-271403 GCF_000517525.1 Limulus polyphemus | reverse complement strand
AGCATTATAAATAGTTATGTTTTTAAAAGAAAAAACAACTACTATTGATGTAAATAACATATTCAATTGAACTAAACTATGCATGCCCATTTAAATATATTTACACATGGCTTGTGTATATCGTATATATATACATATATATTATTCATACCTTCGGTGAATAGGACGCAAGCAGATTTCGATATTAAATTTTGGGGTAAAAAAGTGCGTCTTATACACCGAAAAATACGGTACATATCATTTAAACAAACGTGACAGTGATAAATTACAAATCTTTTATTGGTATTTCGGTTATAGATTACATTCCAAAAAAAAACAAATTACCTAGTCAAATTCAAATAAAAACGATCGTGTTTCTAACATTGAACAATAATACAATAATATACTTTTTAACTGAACACGATATCCTATACATGAAAATCGATTAAGGTAAAAATATCACTGTTCATCATCTGCTTGAGGACAGAAAAAAAAATTATGTATCTCTCGAACTGTTCACCAAGAAACAAAGTTGAAGACACTAAATTATAGTAACAAATGCGATCCATGAATTTCATCGACCCACAAAGAGAAACTGAAAAAAAGCAACAACAACAAAAACAGCACATTGAATTGCTTATAAAATATCGCAATTATTAAACCTATCTGGAAAACTTCACATGAGAACACAGTATGCTTGATAACATATTTAAATATCGTCCGAAACGTTGACGCCAGGTATCCCTAGCATAGAAAATTTTTGGAAGGAAATGTTGTATATTTTTAAGTAAGAGATATTTATGGAAAAAAAAAATGAAATCATATAAAACAAAAACAATAAATTAAAGCTGTTGATTTCCGGAAAACAACAAAATTATTTTGCATTTGAAATACTATAAATGTTACTTAATGCTATGTCCGAAATTTATTTACTTACTACATTGTTTAAGAATATATTTCTCTCACTTAGTATGCTCACGGAATTTTGTTACATTTTTTTTGTAAAGGTAAAATTTCCAATCATAGCATAGTAAAGACAAGAGTACTAATAAAGCCTGAAATGTGCCTTCAGTTTCATCATACTGCCTTGAGAGCAGAACAGTTTGAAAACTCAATTTGTTCCCAGGAATAAATGACTGATGACAACTGAATATGTTGAGGCACATATAATCACCATTTTCAACAATTCATCTAAAAGTGAACTGTAGCGATGAGTAATACATGTTTGTTTTGATAGAGTACAGAGACTTGTTGATGTATATATATATATATGTATATATATTAGTGTTTTCCAGAAGTTACAGTACAGAGACTTGTTGATGTATATATATATATATGTATATATATTAGTGTTTTCCAGAAGTTAACAGTACAGAGACTTGTTGATGTATATATATATGTATATGTATATATATTAGTGTTTTCCAGAAGTTACAGTACAGAGACTTGTTGATGTATATATATATATATGTATACATATCAGTGTTTTCCAGAAGTTACACTGTATAAACCTTGATAGTTTTCTATAAATTTCTCAAATCAGAACATTCGAAAATACACTTTAGCGATTATAAAGTATTTTTTTCTAAGAAAATGCATGTTTTTGGTAATTGTTTGCGCTTTGGAAGTCCCCAAGTAGCATAGCGGTATGTCTGCGGACTTACAACGCTAGAATCCGGGTTTCGATACCAGTGGTGGGCAGACTACAGATAGCCCATTGTGTATCTTTGTGCTTAATTAAAACAAACAAGCGCTTTGGAAAGAGAAGAATTACATTTTTATTTTGAAATAGGTAGAATTTACAAATAAACATAGTTTAGGAATAAAAATATTGACTAAGGAACATTTTTTACAGATATGTATTTATATATTTATTTACACAATTTTCTCTATCTGTGGAACAACCATCTAATATTAAGTACTCCTATAAAATTTTTACTACGGCTAGATTGGTTATATCTAGTTGTTTTTATATATATCATTACGTTTTGAGGGAACAGAAATTCAAGGAATCGAAACCTTTAATTAGGATGCCACAGTAAAGAATGGTCAACAGTTGTTAAACTGGTAATATTTTATACATCTATTTATACAAAAATAATGTTAATGCATTGTACATATATTTTTCTAAGTAAAAGTTTATATAGAAAATGATAGTTTATCTCATTATCTATCTTATAATAAAACAGTGTATTAAAGAGTGCTTTGTTATTTATCTAAATAGGCCTTACAGGTCTGTGTTGGACCTGAGCCTCCCTGGTCCTAACGATAAACCATTATTCTGACGCAGAACGAACAACACTTATCCCTCTTTTCTCAGGATGTTGGAAAAGCTTAACTTATCCCTGTGAGATAACTTTCTATCCTTCAAATAATTCTAGTAGCCCTCTTCTGACCTGTTTCTAGCAAGTCAGTACGTTGTTTTAGATCGGGAGATTAGAACTGTATAGAGCCTTCCACAGTGATTAGTAATTAGCAAAGAGAGATATTTACCACTAGCAATTGTAATAAATCTGTCTATACACCCTAAAATTCTATTAAGTTTAATTCTAGAAATAGAGACTGCTTCGATAGATTCAGTGATTTATTTATCAATATGTTGAGATCATTTTCTGCGTCAATGTTATTGGGTTATTTCCCACATATATTAAACGTGTGATACAAATTACGATAACCATAATTAATACAGCTAAAAATACTCAATACTTTAATGTCATCTAAAAACATTATTAGTTTATTGATGACATCCGTATCAATATTGTAAATACAAATAAGAAAAACCACAGGTCCAAGCTCTGACTCCATTAAAAAATAACTTTTTACCATCTGCCATCCACCCACCTAACAATGCAATTAACAAGTCTTTCCCCTAAACTCTGACGATGTGATTTGCTTAACTAATCTATTTTTTTGCAGTTCCATATCCAAAACTGTTTGGAGTTCTAAATATTCCATGCCTAACCCCTTCTCTCGTTCAGATAATCTTAGGATTTTCCTTTGTAAATCCATGTTTGGTTTTACATATAATATCGTATTTTACTAGATGATTTTGTCAAGCTTGTAATGTCATACTCTCTAGAATGATTAAATAGCATATTATTTCCAGCGAAACTCTTATCACCACCATTAAAAATTGAAGAAACAAGAAAATTAATAATCCTCTGTTACTTACCTACTCTCTATTGACCTACCAAACATGAAAGCGAGAGGTTCAAATTTCTAATCTTTGGCCACCATCTTTAAAACGCATTTAAACCTTCATCCACGTTTTAATCTCTCATTCTTCCTACTTACCACCAATGATTATTGTCTACATCAGTGGTTCCCAAACACTTTTAGTCTGAGGCTCCCTTGATGTGAATAGAAAAAGTTTGAGGCTCCCCAACCTACAGCTTTAGCATGGTGATTGAAAAACAATAACATCTCCTTTCGGTATACTGCATCATTTAATTAATTTAACATAATTTTTTGTCGGCTTATTGTTTATTTAGAATTAAAATTAATTCAGCATCTTTGTTTTTCGGTCCATTTTTGGCGGCTCCTAGGAGGCCGTGGCTCCCACTTTGGGAAACACTGGTCTATCCAATATTTTCCCCAGAATACTCATGATTAAGAATATTGCCAATATCATCTCTTGTAAATACAGAAGAAAAGAAGAAAAAATTGAAAGCTAAGCCACCTCAAAATATTTAACAATACACTTTCCCTAAGTGTTATTTTTCCATTTTGTTTACTTTAACGTACTTCAAAGGTTCTTGATGTCAGTTATAACATTATTAGCTAACTGCTTCCTTTTTGAATTTTCAAATTTCTTTTTTTTACCAAATCCCTAACTTTCATATACTTCTGTAAGTTTTCCAACCTATTTGTCAATTGAAATGTCTTAAACTGAGATACTTATATTCGAGTTTCTCTTTTATTTCTATAGTAAGCTAATTAGGTACGATATTCAGCGCCACCATTTTCCTGTTATTAGGAACTTTCCCATTTTGATTTAAGATAAATATATCTAAAAATTTCCATACCTATTCAGCATCACCTTTTACCCCATGATCCTTATACAAGTCTTTACTCACTACTTCAGAAATCGATTTGTAAGAGTTAGAAACTAAAACTGCATTTATTTTTATCTCAACAAGTATGAAAATATCCAATCTATTTATTCAAAATCACTCTTCTCGAAATGTTTCCCTATTTCAATTACTTGCAATAATATATCCGTTAGTATTTAAAGAATATATCTAAGGTGGCATACCTCCACCCTCGGTTGGCTCTCTAACCATTTGGAATACAAAATCACCCTGAAAGACGTAAAAGAAAATTTTTACTCTTGCTATATGACCTAATAAAAACCAAATGAATGCGCCTAAAATAAAAATCTCTATAATAATCGCATTAGTGTTCTTATTATTAGAAACCCTGATCTTGTTATACCATTTCTCATTTACCTTTTCTGCCTATAATAATTGTCAAATTAAAAACTTTCTACTTTTGAAAGTTTATGTCTTTGATCCTAACTCACTCCTCGTTTAAATATCTACTCCACCCTTTCTCCGTTTCAAAAAACGTAAATGACTACTAAATAAGTTATAACCTGTAATTATAGTACCGGTATTTTCCAAATCTCAACAAGGTTTAGTAAATGATATTATATCATTATATCATTTCAACCAAAGTTTTCAAATCTTCTATTTTGTTCATATTATTCCTAACATTAATATAATAGCAGTTATATTCGTTCTTGATGTACTATGTTTATCTTTAAATCTAAAAGTCTTTAAAACTATTATATAACTTGTTACGCTCTGAATTTCCTTTTTGAAAACCCCTCATTTCCTTAGCTTTCTTGACAATTTTTTTTATTCTCAAATTACCAAGATTGCTCACTACTATGGACTTTTAGTTGAAAGTAGCTGTAACGAAAGCACTTCGAGCTTCCTCAAATAACTTCCTACCTAACATGCTTGACTGGGGCCTGTCTCTAACATGAAAATCCAACCAGCCTACTTATTCGATGACGAGGAACCCACTTTGAGACTAATAATGGCTGGAGACGGCTTAAATGGGTAATGAAG
>NW_013666070.1:261459-266326 GCF_000517525.1 Limulus polyphemus | reverse complement strand
AATCTTCCATTTATGCATTTGATAGTTCTAAGTAATTCGTTCTCACATCTGACCAGAAGGAGCAATCCAGAAAGGCTACCCGTCTATTTCTATCCATAAACTTATGAATGAATTCTTTATATCAATTGAGGAGCTATTCTGATTTACAATTTCCAACCAGCAATTAAACTGTCAACATGCTCTATAATATCATGTAACAGCTGGTAAGTGATTTATAGTCCTAATCTTTCTATGACTCACACTACAAATAACTTTATCCATATAATTAATGAAACACTTCCCATATATTCCACTACACTTCCACTACATATATTGATCATCTCTATCCTCGTTGCATGTTTTAATGGTTTAAATCTATTTGAAACTCATAAACTGATAACTAGAGCCTTAGCTGTATCCTTGTAAACCCAGCACTCCATTTTCTGTGTTGCTTCTCCAACTACTATTTCCCCTCTAACATCGCATTCCTCCCCAAAGCTATTGCCAACTTTTATTCAAACAAGCAGGCTCTGTAAATATAGAGTTTATTATCTGTTCGTCCCTCTAAAAAATCACAATCAAAACCACAGTTTTCAAACATGACCCACTGTTGGTATCTAACGCACCCTATAAATTCTACCCCACTTACCCTTGCATTGCCTCTAACCATATTGAAGTTGACTACTCTATAATTTAAATTTCCAATCTACCAACCAATAACTATGTATTTAACTAAAATTAAGATATTTTGTAGTTTATAAATTAATCTAACATTAAAATTTCCTGTCAACTAACACTAATACTATTATTTACTAATATTTAACGTTTCTAGCATTCCCAAGTAATATAAACAACATTTTAAACTCTACATGTAATATTTCATAATTTCAGTAACTTATAACTTACTACAACTTCAAAAGAATAGTAAGCTAAGCCTAATGTCGTAAACGTAGGCTCTTACCTGTAATAACAAATACCTAAAGCGTACTAATCTAATTAAAATAACTATTGAAAAATTTTAAAATGGGAAAACAATACATATATTTTCCGGAAAAACGTTAACATCTATAATTACAAGTAATTCTAATTTCTCTGTTATAACTTACTAATATACGTCCGCTAACCTCTGCAGATCTACCATATATATACCCAATTTTAGATTTTCTATGGACATTTACGTTAACATCTATAATTACAAGTAATTCTAATTTCTCTGTTATAACTTACTAATATACGTCCGCTGACCTCTGCAGATCTACCATATATATACCCAATTTTAGATTTTCTATGGACATTTTTTAAATTAAGAAATATTAAACAACTAAGAAGGAAACTTAAATTAAACGAATTTTGTTAAGGAATTTTAATGTTAGTTTAATTCCAGTGATTGGTTGTTAGTACAAAGTTACACAATGAGCTATCTATGATTTTCCCACAACGGGTATCGAAATATGATATTTAGCGTCTTATGGCCGCAGACTAGTCGCTTGTAAACAGTGTAGGATATAAAAATGCAAAAATTTTACACTTTTCAAATTGAAAATCTTTTTTTTTAAGAAACCTAATTTAATTCAATCGTGTCATGAACTTTACTAGCAATATGCATTTAGAAAACTCACTAAATTTGTCGGAAACAAATGACCTTGACACAACCCCTACATGTGACGATTTTGTGCGTGGATTAGCACAATGGTAGAGCTCTGGACTTCGAAGCTAGTGAGTTGTTCGTATTTGTTTTAAAGCAAAACCACATTGGGTTATATGCTGTGTCCACCGCGAGGAATCGAATCTTGGATTTAAGTGTTGTAAGTCCGTAAACCTACCGCTGATCCACAGTGGAACAAAAGCCGCATTCGAATCCGTGCGATAACACAGAATAACTTCCCGCACTTTTGGTTTTGAGTGCATTATAGGAGTAAAAATCAGTCCCTTATCGTGGATGGTGGGTGAATGAGTGCTGTTGGTTGGCTGCTTTCCCTCTGATTAATAGTTCAATATTAGGGACGGTGGTATATAGCTTTAGTAGCTTTGCCATAATTATAAAGGATATACAGTATGACGTTTCACTAGCCAGTAATATTCGGCTGGTTTTACTAGATATTCGAATTACTGTTGTTATTGTACTTTAAAAGGGAAACATTACCTCCAACTGCTATAATACTGCAAGAAAAACAGATTCATATTTGTTAACTTACGATACATTTATGTTGATTTTAGTTGTATACATATCATACAATTGTGAATATATATATATATATATATTCATTTAACTGTTTTATGTTTGTTTGCTACCGCGTTAGCTGTGAGACTTACCGCTGAGACAACAGGGGGCGGGGGCATTTATTTGATGCTTTTAAAAATATATGATACATACTTGACATGAAATAATGCAAGTTTTTGCACTCGTAAAATAGCATTATTTTTCCTCGTGTATTGTAATTAACTGTAAACATTCTGCATATATTCCTATATGTATATTTGCTATATTTACATTTTTTGTTTGAGTAGTTACATGCTTGTTGTAATTCATTTGTGGATATGTTATAACCTTATATATAAATATATCTTTATTTTGTTGTAATTTAGATTGATTTAATTATAGTTACTATTATTATTCTAAATCAGTAAATACAGCTTAACCTGGCATTATCAATTGATTTGCATGATGATGCCAGGTTAACTTGGTGAAACGTTTTAAAATGAAAATAAAAAGACATCCTCTGTAAATCAGTAAAAATTATGTTTAAATCTATTTGCAATAAAGCTTCTTCTAAGTTTTAATAAATAACAGGGTTCCAGAACCAATTCTCGGGTGAAAAATGCTACTTGTCCCTTGAGTGTCTCCTTTAAAATTTCTGAATAGCCAGATTTCCTGGATGGATAGTAGAAAATCATTGAACAGGTGTTACATTTCTGAACAATGAACATTTCTCAGCGAGTAGAGAAAACTAATGTACCTGAAACTGTCCCTGGTGTGAAATTAAAAGAGGCATAATTTTACCTAGACGGCTTAAAAGAACTGCAGCTGGAAATAATGGTCGTCTTTTCCCGCTTCGCTGTAGCAAAATTATGTTGAGTTTAATCTACTTCAAATTCGATATCGTGTATGTGTGTGTGTGTGTCATACGCAAGTGGATCATTGATCATCTCATTGAAAATGTGCAATGTGACAAAAAAGACGAAAAATTCCATTATTAGTCACCCATTGAAACTATTTAACTAAATTCAAAAGTATAAAATATAACGAGAATTTCTTTAATTTCCTCGAGCGGTGATCAGAATAAATGAAATGTTCCTTATTAAATAAAAATAGAATAATGTCTTAAAAGTTAGTTTCAAGCTGACACTTTATTAAATTGCATTATCAAATCATTAATGGCTTCTGATTAAAAGTTAGCTAACTCTATAGATCAGAACTAAAAGTAGTCGATAAATTAAGGAAGCCAATTTTATAAGACATACAAGAAGTACATAAATCAACGCACAAAATAACTCAACCCTATTAAGACGAGAATGCATTGAATCATCAATTGAGTGTCTTTTCTATTAACGAAACCATCATTGATCAGATTTTATTGTATTTATTTCTCAAGGAAATCTCAACATACTGTAAAAAGTGTGTGAAATGCTAAGTTAGAATAAAAAAAAACACCATTTTTGTATATTTTAAAATATAAATGTGTTAAACTATAAAGTCTATGTAGGTTGCTTTGATAACTAGCCACTGAAGTACTTTTTGAATCACGTGATTCATATAATTATATATATAGTTTTCTTAATTTTACTGAATTCACTTTTATTGCCCTAAAATGCAATATGTAGGGAATATTAATCAGATTTCATACTATAACATTTTTTATCTGATTTATGGGACGGCCGTAAGTTTAGGGATATATAACGCTAAAATCCGGGGTTCTATTCCTAATGTGGCTTTGCTCTAAA
The DNA here is from genome assembly GCF_000517525.1 of Limulus polyphemus. Classification (NCBI taxonomy): domain Eukaryota; kingdom Metazoa; phylum Arthropoda; class Merostomata; order Xiphosura; family Limulidae; genus Limulus; species Limulus polyphemus. Next base: position 262,405 of record NW_013666070.1, on the reverse strand, counting down.
ATAAACAAACTTTTAGAATTTTAGTCAACATTCTATTTACTTGAGAATAGTTTATGGTATTATTGTAACAATATCTTTGTATTTGTTTATTGAAGCAACTTTTCTCGCTTCACAGCTCGTGATAAATTAAACGTTATAATATCCAGTACACACAGCCACGTTTATCATGCTGGTTAAAAAGTGTGTTTCGGTTTGATGGTTATACGAAATTCTGAGGTAAAAAAAATCTAAGGGACATTTCATTGCAACCTTACTAAACTTGGAAAAACATGTTGAAAAGTATACGTAATGACATTCGTAATTCACAACATTCGCAAATAAAAGTAAAAACGGGAATTTCAATTCTTGCTGTTTACATTTCGGCAAGCTGTCACCGGCCACTCACTGCCACGAGAAGTAGTATCGATCCTCAATAGAGGAAGATTTCTCTGAACCTGTTATAGCTTAGGGCAACTTTGGCTCGTAATAGTATGCTAAAACGTGGAAAAAAATATAATATATATATATATAAACTCAATAACCTTTTTTTATTTTTAAGAATTAGGAAAATAATCTAATTTGCCTTTCTGTTTTTACTTCGAAAGACCCTGTTCAAACCAAGTTAAGAATAGAAACAAATAATTTGAGAATTATCTTAAAAAAATACATTTTTAAATTCAGAATAACGGCTTGATAGAAATTACCGACCAGATTAAAATAATGTCCTATCTAGGTGTTATGAAAAAATATGTTTGAGAACATAGTTTCTATTTATGCATTATGTAATGTTGCAAAGGAGACTCACGTCATTAGCATTTTGTGTTTCTCGTTCTATGGCTGGAGACGGCTTGAATGGGTAATGAAGAAAAACTTTAATATAACTGCAAATGTACAACGTTTCGACAAGGGTTTGTCATCATCAGGGTCAAGATGATGACAAAACCTTGTCGCAAAGGTGTTCCATTGT
>NW_013666070.1:257433-261093 GCF_000517525.1 Limulus polyphemus | reverse complement strand
ACAATGGAACACCTTTGCGACAAGGTTTTGTCATCATCTTGACCCTGATGATGACAAACCCTTGTCGAAACGTTGTACATTTGCAGTTATATTAAAGTTTTTCTTCATTACCCATTCAAGCCGTCTCCAGCCATTATTAGTCTCAAAGTGGGTTCCTCGTCATCGAATTTGAATTCTCGTTCTATCATATTTGCGTGTCAATACTGCAATATTACAGTATTAAAATAAAGGGAATTTTGAATAACCATAAATATTTTTTGAAATGTTGTTCATCTGAATATGTATTATTACGCATAGTTGAATACAGTTGCTCCGTCCAAAATATCAAAAAGATTTATCAAATTTGGTTATTATAAAAGTAATGTGTACTATTTTACTCAAACGTAGGTTTAATTTTTTCATTAAAATCAGATATTGACTTATCAATAAATATAAATATTCTGGACTATATACTCAACAACATTCATACAAATATCCTGGACTATATACTCAACAACATTCATACAAATATCCTGGACTATATACTCAACAACGTTCATACAAATATCCTGGACTAAGAATATTTGTATGAATGTTGTTGAGTATATGGACTATATACTCAACAACATTCATACAAATATTCTGGACTATATACTCAACAACATTCATACAAATATTCTGGACTATATACTCAACAACATTCATACAAATATCCATGTATTGTTGAGGGTTTTTGATTTTTTTTTTTAGCTATTACATGTCTTCCGGCTAGGGCCAGCTAGAGGGGGCTGGAACAGGAGGGTCATTTGGCCTGAGCCTCAAGTCTAGACACTTGTACTTTGTCAAGTTTCGCGACTTCTTTTTATGCACAAAGAAAGCTAGAAAATAATTTATTAAATGTTAAATATAGTTAATAAATACATGTTAAATAAAAAAATATTTAAATTATGTTTCTCTTTTCTTTTGGGCTAATGAATGTCTTATTTTGTTTTCATTTGCCGTCGTTATATATTTTTAATATAGCCAATGGACTCAAAAGATAGAAGGGCGCGGGCCTCTCTGAACCTCTGAGAGAGCCTGCTCTCGATGGCTTGTATGTCTGACGACTTGGGCACAGCACATACCACCCATTCTGTAGCTATGAACTCAATGGCAAACAAACAGATTTTGAAGTAGTCTTAGGATTTTTTGAAACCAGTTCTTGTGTCTCAAGGTGGGTCAGGGATAAGTTTAAGAATTTATAACATAAAATTCGGGGTTCGATCCCAGCAGTGGATATAATGCAGCTAGCCCATTCTGTTGCTTGCAATAGCTAGTAAATTTAAATTTGATAGTATAATTTGTTCAAGGAGTTACCGTTATATGTTAAATATATACATGTATATGAAGAATATTTTCTAAATAACAAAAACTTAATGGCAAAAATGACATTGTTTTGTCCAAGAATGTTCGTTGTACGTTTGTTGGTGCAATTAGTTTATTTTAATCAACTTATTAGTTGCAAAGCACAATGTAAAATTTCTACGCACAAAGTTAGAATTAGCACTTTTTTGATCTGTTAAAACTTTTAAGTAAATAAGGGATCAATTAAGTAAGATTATAATAAGGTGTGGTTCTACACACGTCTTTGTCAGTATTTTTTTACAAATGCTAAATGTGTAGATCCAAGAAACGTCTGTTTGTGCAAAAACTAAGTTAGTGAAAATTTGTTCGTTATGTGAATAGTTTTAATTGCTAAATCGATAGAAAACCCATCAGTATCAATCTGTTTATAAAGCTAACGTCAACCCATAGGAGAGCTACAATTAAATCACAATAGTAACGCTTCGTTTCTAGGTTTAAATCGATTATTAATTCTTAGCAAACTTGTGAAGTCCCACACTTCTATCTGTAGAACGTATACGTGTGATATATACACACTATAAAAACTAAAAAAAAAATGCATGAGTTTTAACTAGAACTCAGATTAGCAAGTTATTATCATTTTGTTAACTTTTCACAATGCTCTTTTTCTATACGAAAAAAATAATAAAAATATTGAATTTACAAACCCTTTTGAGTCTCATACAATCCTTCGGATCCTTAATGGATGTTCCTTTTTTTGTCACCTAACAATTTTATTTTCCATGGGAGAAGAGGAGGAAGACATTTTCATGTTAAGCCATGATCTATGCATTTACTCCTACAAAGATCTAAGACACGTTTTATGATAGTTACTATAATTATGTTTTATGATAGTTACTAAAAGACACAAAGTTATTGTTATATCAGTTTTACTAAAGTTGCTAAATAAGCTTATCGCCATTAACATAACAGCATCATAGTAACAACAGATAAGCCAGTAGTTTAGTCTATATTATAAATAACTCTGATTTCTTATCAATCTATCAATGAAATATTCGATAATTATACTTAGAACGGCTGCGCAGCATAAAAACAATTAACATGTGTGAAAACACAAGAAGTATGTTTAAAAGTGGCATAAAAATATTTGAGATATACATGGAGATACTGCTAACTTAGTTTTACAATTTCATGTGAGACTTATATGGAGATACGGCTAAGTTAGTTTTACAATCTTATGTGAGATCCATATGGAGATACAGGTAATTTAGTTTTTCAATCTTATGTGAGATTTATATGGAGATACGGCTAAGTTAGTTTTACAATCTTATGTGAGATCTATATGGAGATACAGGTAATTTAGTTTTTCAATCTTATGTGAGATCCGTATGGAGATACAGGTAATTTAGTTTTTCAATCTTATGTGAGATCCATATGGAGATACAGGTAATTTAGTTTTTCAATCTTATGTGAGATTTATATGGAGATACGGCTAAGTTAGTTTTACAATCTTATGTGAGATCCATATGGAGATACGGCTAATTTAGTTTTACAATTTTATGTGAGATCCATATGAAGATACAGGTAATTTAATTTTACAATCTTATAAAATTTCTGTAAAATCGCATTAAAAAATTAAACATAAGATTTACTAAAATATTTACCCAAAATTAGATTTAGCTAATCTTTTGAAACGAGTATGTGTGTGTGTGAATAGCAACACCTAGTAAATTTTTGTCTTTTTTACATGTTGGTTTATCGACAAACTCAAAACCTAATAAATTCACGAGAAGAAAGTTAAATCATTTGGTTTTGACATATAATAATTATCTTATAATTCGCTAGTTTTAAAGTATCAGTTTTCGAAATTTACGTGATCTTTCGAGACAGGGTATTTTAAACTATGGTGTTCCATAAGCCCAACAGAATAAGCAATAGCATCCTTATATTCATAATTTTGGGGATTTAGATTACGTTGCATTAGAAATAAATCTTACGTTTTTATTATTTTAATGTACCATTTTTGGTGATAAAAGAGTATTTGAAACACTAATCTTGTGAAAATAGCGTATTTTTGAATACTTGTGGTAAAGTAAAAAGCTATTTTTTATTAACACATTTAAATTAAAACGTAAGTTGAAAAAAAAAAAAGTCAGCTTCGTGATTGTTTCAATTTTCACACCATAATGAAATATCGACAGTTGTAAAGTTGTAATTTTTTGCCATAAATGTTTCACTTACGATTATTTCTGTCAAGTTAAATATAAGCAATATCAAAATTATTATTGAAACGTTACATGACCTATTGGTAATCAGTACATCATAGAAAAAGGCACT
>NW_013666070.1:243822-256498 GCF_000517525.1 Limulus polyphemus | reverse complement strand
GGTTATTACTGGATAGATGTTTATGATTTTAGTTGTTAAGTTCTTTACTATTATTACAATTATAATATTATGCTAAAACGTATGCAAAATATAGGAAATACATCGGGTCTAAGTAAACTGTAGAAGTGATGTTTTTGTTTTGTACACGACCTTAAAATATTTATAAAGTTAAAAAAACCCGGTGAATATACAAATAGAAGTATTTGAAAGATAAGACGAATTTGTTTTTCACTAAATTGTTCGCGTTCATTTAGTTACAGCGGTAAGACTCAAGGTTTATAACGCTAAAAACCGGGTTTTGATACCCATGGTGGCCACAGCATTATTAGTACGTTTTTTAACTTTGAGCTTAACACCAAAATAAATAAACAAATAACTTATTTTAATTACTGACTACCAAACTTTAGACAAATCAGATTAACTCAGAATCGTGAATTGAATTACCATTACTAATCTTTGTTAACTTATTATTCGTAGTACGACCCTGATTGAATACATCCAACTCACATGACTGTGAGCTGAGTTACCATTACTAATCTTTGTTAACTTATTATTCGTAGTACGACCCTGATTGAATACATCCAACTCACATGACTGTGAGCTGAGTTATCATTACTAATCTTTGTTAGCTTATTATTCGTAGTACGACCCTGATTGAATACATCCAACTCACATGACTGTGAGCTGAGTTATCATTACTAATCTTTGTTAACTTATTATTCGTAGTACGACCCTGATTGAATACATCCAACTCACATGATCGTCAGCTGAGTTACCATTACTAATATGTGTTAACATAATTCTCTTAGTTATTATGATGTATGAATACGCTAAACTGACATGACCGTGAGCTGAGTTACCATTATTAGCATGTGTTAACATAATTCTCTTACTTATTATGATGAATGAATACGCTAAACTGACATGACCGTAAGCTGAGTTACCATTATTAGTATGTGTTAACATAATTCTCTTACTTATTATGATGTATGAATACGCTAAACTGACATGACCGTAAGCTGAGTTACCATTAATAATCCATATTCAATTTATCGGTAAGTTATAAAATAGGCTAAATACTGTGTAATATTACATAAATATAATTTAAATACAAGTTATTTGCCACTTCTATATTTAATGTTTTATTTTTCATTTTAGCGTGAAGATAAATTAGAGATAAAATAATATATTTAATTATCATAAGTCACAAATATTGTCAATAGGCTACTTGTATTTTAACACTGATTAATATTTTCCAGACTACAATGGTTAAGACTAATGTAAGTATTAAGCGCTCACTGTTTGTGGGGTGCAATGGGTACAAGGAGTGGGGTTTATTTGGGAACTCGCATTTTAAGGAAGAAAGTAGTGAAGATGCGCGATTTGTAAACTTGCAGCCAGGAGAAGAAATTAGAGATAAAAGTAAATATAAACTGTAGGGAATAGCAACAGGATTTACAAGCAAGGGATACAGTAGTTGATAATAACTTTCAGAACGTTAGAAACCGTATTATTAGGGCTAATTAGAGATAAAAGTTAATATAAACTTTGGGGAATAGCAACGGGATTTACAAGCAAGGGATACAGTAGTTGATAATAACTTTCAGGACGTTAGAAACCGTATTATTAGGGCTAATTAGAGATAAAAGTTAATATAAACTGTGGGGAATAGCAACGGGATTTACAAGCAAGGGATACAGTAGTTGATAATAACTTTCAGGACGTTAGAAACCGTACTATTAGGGCTAATTAGAGATAAAAGTAAATATAAACTGCAGAGAATAGCAACAGGATTTACAAGAAAGGGATACAGTAGTTGATAGTAACTTTCAGGACGTTATAAACCGTATTATTAGGGCTAGAGCTAGTGGATATAATTGAAATGAGCAGATACACATGAAGAACTATTTGAGGGAAGGAAAACAAAAGGGAAAGATGGAAACGAAAAACCTAAGGAGGTTATAGATGATGTTTTGGTACTATACGTAGATAGGATGGTGTATAGTGTAAATAGGGAGAAAAGAATTAGGCTATGCTGTCTATGGGCAGGGGTTGGGGACAGAGCAAGTGATGGAATAAACAGTGCTAGCAGTGACGCACTCATTGTTGTACACACAGGAGCTGATGATGTATTTAACTGGGAACCAACAGAACTGCCAGTTAACTAATTATTATTTTACAAATTCAACGATAGTACTGTATGACTTTGGAAAATTATCTTTTATTTTACAGTTTGGAAATATGGTGCTAGTGCCTATCATAATTCATTAATGAATGTGCACTGACTCCATTCATAACCAATGAAATTAAAACTTGTCTTTCCAGTATTTTGACTTCATGGCACATCGCAAGAAAGAACTTATAGCTATCTGCAGAATGTGCATCTATCTTCATAATTTACCTCATTATATGCTAGATTTGGAAGGCACATGCTGTAAACGAGTGCCCTATATAACTTGAAAGTAAAAATTTACCTTATTAGATGCTAGATTTGGATGGTATACTCTGAGAACGAATGCCTTAAATAACTTGAAAGTAAAATTTACCTCATTAGATGCTAGATTTGGATGGTATACTCTGAGAACGAATGCCTTAAATAACTTGAAAGTAAAATATGTGTACTTCGTTAACTTAGTAGAAATTTATAAGAAAACAAGATAATCCGCTGATAAGTCGACACATACTCTGATTATAGTTATTATTGAATCTAAAATAGTATTATAAATCACAGAAATTAATTTTAATTACAATTCATGTACTTTTACCCCATTGTTCATGACTTCAAACCAATTTTATGAAAATGACCCAGTCTTTGAATATATAAAATAATAAATATATTTAATCATTGATTTTATTTAGATAAATGTATTTGAATGGGCAAACGATTTTGCTATTTACGTAGTTAGTGTTTAAATCTTACTGGCTAATGGTTTTCTAGGTAATTACAATAGTACACACTATAATTATATTACTGTTTATATACCGTTAAGCGTATAGATATATATATTTGTAAATCTTGTGTAATGAAAAGTTTCGAAACGTTCGTTTTTACAGCTACAAGAATTTTAAAACATCTGTTCATGTTATATACTGGCAAATATTGGTTATCCTTCAGTATGCAGAAGTCCGACTCGATTCACACGTTCGACTTCTTGCATCTATTGTGTAATGAAAAGTTTCGAAACGTTCGTTTTTACAGCTACAAGAGTTTTAAAACATCTGTTCATGTTATATACTGGCAAATATTGGTTATCCTTCAGTATGCAGAAGTCCGACTCGATTCACACGTTCGACTTCTTGCATTTATGAAACAACACAAATTATAAGGCTTAAAGAAAAGTAACTTACAACTTGTTAATCTTACTTCGTTTTGCAGTCTATATATCTATATATATATGTATATCGAAATTCAAATTATAATGAAACTATAAATATTCCATAGCACATTCTATTACACTTATATATATTAGGAGAACGATAGTGGTCCTTTTTTAAATAAGAGACTCACCTACCTCCTGTCCATTTAGAATTACTAACGAGACATAAACTATTACTTTTGCTCGAGTGCTACGTTCCATGAAAAGTGGCTGAAGTTAAAGGCTGAAAGAACGTATACTCATGGGTGGAAATAGTCCACGAACTACAAAGGTATATAAGTGCATGTGCCTAGAAGATAACTGCTCTGAGAGTAATCAATTCTTTGTGATGGCTGACCCGTAAAGTAAAAAGTTGGTGGTAAAAACAAGTAAACGTGAACGTTTCTCAATTGTTTGTTTACTACCTTATGCGTGCATATAGTTTTTGTATTTTTAATATTCTGTTTAAAATGATCAAATATTAATCAATAACCAGTTAATTACATTTCTGATACAGTAATGAATAAAATACAAGAAATTAAAAACTGATCACTGATAATTAAATTCTGAGATGTTATTCACAACCTTACTTTAAAAGCTTGATATGCAAGGTAATTGGTTTGAAACATATAATTATTGATAGAATTGTAAAATGTGTCATAAACAATTCAACATTATATCTTAAGTGTATGAAGTTGTATAAAAATATCTTTTAATTAATCGTGAGTTGATAGTGACAAACATCTGTTTCCTGTTCTATAGATTATGTGCTATATGATGGTTGTTAATCGTGAGTTGATAGTGACAAAGATCTGTTTCCTGTTCTATAGATTATGTGATATATGAAGGTTGTTAATCGTGTGTTGATATTGACAAACATCTGTTTCCTGTCCTATAGATTACATGATATATGATGGTTGTTAATCGTGAGTTGATAGTGACAAACATCTGTTTCCTGTCCTATAGATTATGTGATATATGATGGTTGTTAATCGTGAGTTGATAGTGACAAACATCTGTTTCCTGTCCTATAGATTATATGATATATGATGGTTGTTTAAAGAAATGACAGTTCTCTATCGTCAGCTCTGTTTTTAGTTAAAGTAAGACGAATATAAAGTAATGTAAAGTAATGTTTATAGCTTTATCATGCAAACATTTATGTTTTTTAGTTAATGTAATTACTTGGACATATTTCATTGTTGACAAAAGTTTCTTCTGTTGGTTTTGTTTCAATATATCGAAAACTACTTAGTACATATTAAACTATGAATATAACCGATTTGTTGAGTGTAATAGATAAATTACACATTTCTTAATTACATAGGAGGCACTGTGAAAATGTGCTGCAGCGATAAAAGCGGGCACATTTAAGTTTTGTATTTGCTAGCGGGTTAGTGCATATGTTTTACGGGTTGGAGATTTATTCACCAAAAATGGTATTAGAAAGAACCTTGTGGTTGGATATTTATCACCAGGCAGGCCATGCATTTCCGATTTGAACAGCGCATGATATACATGTAAATATTTTATGGGATATGATGTTTCTAGACGCCATAATATGAGTTATTACCGAGTTACAGAACACGCAACACAACCAGTTTTTCCAGGTTATGAACGATAAAAAACAGTAAAAAAAAACAAAAAACAATCTGTTCAAACCAACAACATTGTGTGCTTGTTATGACCGATTTTTATGTTTTGAATTTCTTTTCTGTAAATTCACATGGGTAGTCTTGCATGTTAAAGTACACATTGATGCGTGAATTATTTTTTTAATGAATTTATGTCACATCATACAATCAGTTACAAAACTAATGTAAATTGTTTACAACACAAATCGCTTCTGGGATTTTAAGATAGTTATGAAAAGGTTGGAGAGGGCTTGAATGGGTCATGAAGAAAAACTTTAATATAAGTTTAAAATAACTTTGTACCCGATGATGACAAAACCTTGTCGAAACGTTGTACATTTGCTGTTTTTTTAAAACTTATATTAAAGATTTTCTTCATGACCCATTCAAGCCGTCTCCAGCCATTATTTATTTAGTATGCATTTGCAACGTATGTTGAAATATTACAGTCAATATACTATAGAAAAGATTACACTTCTTGAACAAAATGATGGACAAAATGTTGGTTTAGAGTATGGTTAGAGTAGGTACCTTATGATGACAAAACCTTGTCGAAACGTTGTATATTTGCTGTTATGTTAAACTTATATTGAAGTTTTTCTTCATTACCAATTCAAGCCGTCTCCAACCATTATTAATCTCAAAGCGGGTTCCTCGTCATCGAATAGTTATGAAAAGTTTTTGAGATCGTAAAATCTAAGAACTTTGAAAATGAAAATATATTTTAAATACAATGGTTGTTAAATTACAATACAATACAATTGCTTCTATTTTAGGGAAACACTAGCTAGTTTCGTTGTATGGTATACAACCCAAAGTTTACTACTGGTATCACTTTTCAAACTGAATGTATAAAACTAATTAATGACTAGTAACAACTTGTAGTTGTGTATTTTATTTCCGTTACATGTTATCGGAAAGGAAACTGTACTTGTTTTTCTCAGCATGTCCTTAATTCCACAGAAAATTTCAACATGGAACACTTTAGATTTATGAACAATCTATTAAACTTACCAGAAAACAACAAATAAACTAAATTATATCAGTATGTAGTGAGTCTTTAAAAATAGCACTGATCACTGCTTAGCATTTTCTGTGCCTGTTGATCTATGACAAATGGTTCCATCCTTCCACTAAGGTATCTTCCCTTCTCGTCTACAGTTATGCATTTAACAGTGGAGTACAAACAGCATACTGGAAGAAATTCCAGATATGAAAATAGCCAACTCCTCCACGGTCCCAACGCAGTGTGACTGACAAAGTCATCCATAAGGAAGAAGTAACCGACAATTTCACCAGTGTACATCCTCATGAAAATCTCCAAGGTGTCATCCCTTTACTTCGTAGAAGACAAAAAGTCATCTCGGGACACACAAGTCTTGCCAATGATGAATTAATGGCAACCCACTCCATGATAGACCTAGTATCCTAATGATAATCTTCAGATATCTTAGCGTTATGATAGCGTCCACAAGGCTGTCTTCACACTCAGCCCTAGTGATCTGTGAAACCAAGACAAAAAAGTGGACTCTTCTATGTAGTGTACAAGTGTTCAATATTACAGAACACATTCAGGCGGTCTTGAGCTGATCTCTGCAATTCTTTTGTGACGCTGGGTCAACTGGATTCTAACGCAGGTTTTCAATAACCACTAAGTAGTTTCCTTGAGAAATTAAAATATATGCCATGTGTCACAGAATTTTTTAGAAAACATTTTAATTGAATGGGTGTGTAACTCACGAGCAATAATAATCTATAAATGAATAGGAGTAAAATAGCTCATTCATTGTTTGAAACTAAAAACTTCTACTTCCCACAACTCTCATACGTTTGAAAATCATCAATATTTGGTATTTGTTAATACTGTGAAACAACGACCCTTAAAAAGGTTTGAATAGTATATGTAATGTAGGGTTTAAAATATGATCTTCATCTTCACTTGATAATGATGCCTGATGTTTGCTTTCTTCATAATTCAATGTAGGGTTTAAAATATGATCTTCGTCTTCATTTGATAATTATGCTTCATGTTTGCTTTTTTCATAATTCAATGTAGAGTTTAAAATATGATCTTCATCGTCATTTGATAATTATGCCTGATTTTGACAAAAATATTGTACAACGTTTCAAAGTGGAAAAAAAAAAGAAAAACGTGCCAGGTGATGAAGATACACATAGTTTATCACACGAGGCTCTCCACTGCCATTTTAGCTATTTCTTTCATCGCCATCAATGCCATAATTATGCATTATTACTGATAGCACCGTTTCTATTGTGAACAACATCTATAATGAATAGATAATTAGATGAATTAGATAATTATTATTAACTGACAATACCACATTTAAATAGAAGTAAGACACATAAGTCAATCGGTACTTACAATACCACATCTAAATAGAAGTAAGACACATAAGTCAATCGGTACTTACAATACCACATCTAAATAGAAGTAAGACACATAAGTCAATCGGTCAATCTTTTACTTTTTACACATCTGATATCGGGTGTAATTTCAGAACTAGTTTCTTGTCTTAAACGCTTTGCTGTGCATGTTTGTTCACTTCGATGGAGACTACTGAACGCCCTCTTCTTCAAAAGGTTGTACCATTGGGCTAAACATTGTTTAACAATTGAGCTCGCTGTACAAATTAAATGTCCTTCCTTATAGAGAACCCTGACATGCTTCTCTGGTTATGTATATATTGGTGCTAAACGTGTTACCAATGCCGGCACGACTCGCATCAACGACGATACCCTATTGCAATAACAAATACAAATTATTCTTATTAATTGCGATTAATCTGATTTTTATAGAACATTAAATTTCACTTAACGTGAAATCACGGATTATTACAGTCTTAGTTACGTGTAAAAAACCATCCCAATTCACTTCATAGACACTTATTACTGAAAACATACACGACGTTTAGTTAAAAGTTAAATGATGAATGTTATGGAAATGAAAACGTTTAAAACGGTTTTATAATTACGAGAAAGATGAAGCTAGCTAACGCTTCTAAGTACCCTTTCAAAATAAGATACTTTATTAGCTTTTCAAATATTCAAATGAACTCAAAATTTCACGTAAAGCTGGATGAAAATAGGATTAAGATTTGAGAGCTTGATTAAGTGAACTAAGATTAAAATGTTATTAATCATCCAGAAGCGGGTCGTCAAAGCGATCGATTGACTGAGCTGGAAGTTAAAGGATCAATTATGGAAGAGGAAGTCGGATGGCAGGTAGATCGTTCTGTGATTTTAAGAAGTAGTTCCTACACCTTTAATGCTCTTTTTTCACTCGTTAAAACTATTTACCATAACTTAACTCCGATGTCTAGTGAGATTGATAGAGTAAAAGGATTGTTGTTCTCTTCTAAACTGATTTTGTAGTAGACTGATTTTGTTGTAAACTGATTTTGTAGTAGATATGTAAATCTTATAGGGGTATTTTTTTTATAAACGTTATTTGTTGAAACATTTGTTCCAAAACTTAAAATTCTGTTTTCCTGATTGTCATTTGTATATTTTAGTAATATACTTGTAAATACATTCTTGGAAGTTTCCCTCGTGACTAAACATTTTTATATTCCTTCTTGCTCTTTATTTTACATATTCTGTTGTAATTATGCCCCTGTGATAGAGCTCTGAACTTCGGAGCAGAAATACTGGTTCGAATCAGTGTGATACTACAAAATATTGATAGTTGCTGGTAGAGTACTGATGACTGGGTGCTCTCCCTGAGTACTGCTGACTGGATGTCCTCCTTTTGGTCAGTGTTTCAAAATTAAAGACTGCGGTTGACAGACGATTTTAGTAGTTTTGTCATAAATTCAAAATACGAAACAAACACCAGCTTTTATTCTTTCTTTAAAATTGTATATTCACGTCCAACACAATACTTTACAGGTTACGTCATCAATGACTGATATGTCCACCTGCGATGTGCTTATAAATAAATATATATATATATAATATATTATAAAATGAGCTGGTAATTTTAGTACTCCTGATCCTAAATATTACCCATGCTTCAGTGTTAAGTTGTCTATGAAAAGATATGATACGTGTTTATGAAATATTTCGTATTTCTTTGCTCACGAGTAATATCTAGCAAACTCTCAACGACAAAAGAAAAAAAAGACAAATAAATATTAGTTTTGGATCGTTTTGGATCCACTCTTAATCATCACCAGGGGCGGGGTTTATTATTATATATATTACCTTTTAGTCGTTAGTGGATATAGTGGTTGCTTAATGTAAATCGCTTTTTTTCTCGAAATAACATGTAATAGAAAGAGATTATCTGGTTGATATTTAATTTACGTAACCTCATTGCGTTTGGTTTGGTTGGTTTGTTATGAGTTTCGCGAAAAGCTACAGGAGCGCTAGCAGTTCCTGATTTAGCAGTGTAAGACTAGAGGGAAGGGAGCTAGTCATCACCACCAACTCTTAGGCTACTATTTTTATCATTGAATATTGGGATTGACCGTCACATTATAACGCCCCGACGGCTGAAAAGGCGAGCATATATAGTGGGACAGGGATTCGAATCTCATTCCGTTTTTGGTTCTATATTGTTTGTTTGTAACAGGTAATAGAGAGAGAGAGACTTTCTGGTTGATATTTCTTTTACGTAACCTCATTCCGTTTTTGGTTCTATATTGTTTGTTTGTAACAGGTAATAGAGAGAGACTTTCTGGTTGATATTTCTTTTACGTAACCTCATTCCGTTTTTGGTTCTATATTGTTTGTTTGTAACAGGTAATAGAGAGAGAGACTTTCTGGTTGATATTTCTTTTACGTAACCTCATTCCGTTTTTGGTTCTATATTGTTTGTTTGTAACAGGTAATAGAGAGAGACTTTCTGGTTGATATTTCTTTTACGTAACCTCATTCCGTTTTTGATTCTATATTGTTTGTAATTAAGCACAAAGGGCTACCTATGCTCTGCCAATTACGGATATCGAAACCCGGTTTCTAATTTTGTAAGTCCGCGGACATTCCACTGTGCCACTGGGGTGGTGGGGGGGGGGGCGGTTCTATGTCATAAATATAGAACACCTTTTTAATTCTTCTAGGGACTATCTATGTCCTGCCCACAGCGGGCATTTTTATAACTTCTCAGAATTTCCGCTGAGCCTTTTAGTTTGGAAATTACTAAAAAAAAAAAATTCTAATTAGAAACCGGGTTTCGATACCCGTGATGGGCAATACACAGATAGCTCATTGTGTAGCTTTATGCTTAACTACAAACAAACAAGTATTAGAATAAATAAATAAATAGAACTAAACGTAGGCCCGTTAGTTCGACCCTTAATGCCATTTAGTTACATAATTTGTTAAAACAAACTAAGACTATATTATCAGACAACTGTATAAAAATTATTAGATGGGATATATTTGAAGTAATTACTTAAGTATATTCAGTTTATAATGTTCATTGCTACTTATTACATCAAGACATTACGCCATTTTAGTGTAAAGTAAAGTACTCTAAGGGTTTGTGGTATTTACCGATCGTTTCCAATTTGGTAAGGTATAAACACAGTTTATATATACTAGCAGAAATATCCGCCTTCCAGGCAGGTATAACTGCTAGTTCCTGCGGCCTTTTCTGGAATTGTCTGACAGTTCTACAACAATGTACTCATACTTAACATTTTATGGAAATCTTAGTTTCAAAATGAGCTGTCATCGCAGCATTACATCACAGAGTAGATTTTATTGAAGTATTTCTTTGTAGACTCAGATATCAATAAAGTGTCTTGGTTTTCTGTTGCAACACTCATGATATTTTCACTAAAAAACACAAATAATTTTTTTAAGTTTGTTTTTTGATTGTTTTATATTTGAAACTTTCCATTTTTTGTGATTTTTATTAATTAAAATTGAAACATATCATTTTTTTGTGGAAATCTCAATTGTTTTATTTATTACTCAGCTGTAAAAATACTGCCTAGATATCAAAACATTACCCAGTTATGATTGGTGATGATCGGTGCGGTAGTTTCCGGGATCCGAGTTTTGGACGTATATATCGCAAGCTCCGTTATAATAAGATATATTCAATACAAAAATTAATAAATTCAGCCTACTTAACTGTTATCTACCAACAGAACACATTCCATTGAAAGCAAGATTTACAGCTAAAAAAATATACTTAACTTTGTTTGGATTAACTGGTAATCTTCTGATGTATCATTTAATAAAATGTTATCGACTTAGAATCTCATTATTTCAATCCAATATTTTTGCTATTTACATATTTTTTCTTGGGCATAAATGTATGCACATTTCCATGAATTAGTTAAGACTAAAATAATTTTATTTTCTTTATTTTTTCTTCTTTTGGTTTTATTCTTCCGTTATGGATCTTTTGAAAAAAAAAACGGACTTATTTTTCTTTTGGTCAATATGAAAGAAACTCAAACTCTTAGATATCGATTAAAAAATATCTTCTTGCAAACTGCAGTTGCTTCTTTCCCAAATATTAATCCTAATCGCAGGGGTAACATCGATTTTAATTTATTCGTAAGTATGTCTTAGGACTGAAAAATTGTAGTAATGAACAGAAATATCAGAGCTTAAAATCACAAATTATTCTCTGAGGTGAAACACTGATACAAGAAACAACACTTTAGGCTCTGTAATTATGCACAAAGCTACACAATGGGCTATCTGTGCTTTGCCCACCATGGGTATCTAAACCCGGTTTTTAGCGTTGTAAGTCCGCAGACATACCGCTGTGCCACTGGGGGGGGGGGGAGCACTTTAGGCAAACAAGCAATATGGGACACAAACCACCATTGCATCTTCTTATATGATATATCTCTTGCTTTTATGTAATTGA
The DNA here is from genome assembly GCF_000517525.1 of Limulus polyphemus. NCBI lineage: Eukaryota > Metazoa > Arthropoda > Merostomata > Xiphosura > Limulidae > Limulus > Limulus polyphemus. The sequence continues at coordinate 244,655 of NW_013666070.1, read as the reverse complement.
TAAAATTCCTTATTAATTAATGTACATATATAACAAGTATTTATTAATCTTTTAGGGTGTCAATTAATAAATAAATATGTTTGCCCTACTAAATCGTTCTCATCGTAGAACAATATACATTTACAAATCATATTACATGGCCATGTAGCCAACATACACTTATTTTATTAATATTATCATAAGTTTCTTTTCGTATAAATCGTATGAGGTATGAAACTTCGAGCACATGAAATTGAATACTATTGAAATACCTCCGACTGAAAAATACTTTACATAATTAATCACATTAAAAGTAAAAATGTTCGTTACTGCTATCATTATGCCAATTCATCCTTCTTCTAAAAACTTGGTAAATGTCTTTTGTGTTGTCTAGAATTCAGTAATGATTAGAATTGTCTCAGGAATTTTCAAACAGAAACATATGTTTCGTTTTCCACATAGCTGCTTAGTAATTACACTTAGATTCCACAAAAGTTTTACTTGTAATGCCGTACGTGCGTGATTCATTACAGAACTATCCATTTAAAAAGCGAATAATGAAATATATCAAAGGTGCATTACATTTTTTTTCCACTTTCCAGCTTCTGCACTCGGAGATATCTGACAATTAATGTATTTGCAGTATCCGTAATTTATCGTTATTTTTTGTGCTAAATCTCTTCCTTGATTTTCAAAAAAGTAAACCTTCGATTAATATATAGCTCTTCCTTGATTTTCAAAAAAGTAAACCTTCGATTAATATATAGCTCTTCCTTGATTTTCAAAAAAGTAAACCTTCGATTAATATATAGCTCTTCCTTGATTTTCAAAACAGTAAACTTTTAATTGATATA
>NW_013666070.1:239420-242999 GCF_000517525.1 Limulus polyphemus | reverse complement strand
CGGTGGGTGGTGATGACTAGCTGCCTTCCCTCTAGGGACTGCTAAATTAGGGACGGCTAGCGCAGATAGCCCTCGTGTAGCTTTGCGCGAAATTCCAAAACAAACAAAACCAAATCCTCTAACCCCAAAATGCACGAAGCTTAGCATATACCTTGGTACAATTAACAAGGTATTAGAGTAATATTATGAAGCAAATGAAAACTCAGCAGACGAATGTATGCTAGTTTCAAACCATAACTTGAAATCACTGGCTACTTTCATGAGGAAAAATGGCAGAAAAAAATTGCGCTCATAGAAATTTCACTGGATAGTCTTCATGTCAAGTCGTGCAATATAAAATCCGGCTCTAACAGATTTGGGCTTTTGGTTTGCTACAAAGAAAATTTGGAAGTTGACGTCTATGAACAGTTGAAGACCTAGGAAAATTGATCAAGAATTGTGGTTTAAGAATGACCTTGCCGTCATTCTCAGAAGCTTCATGCAATGGAAATTACGTTGTCGGTCAACAGAGCGTAACCATGGCCATTAGACTGAGGATGATCGACAGTAGGAAAAGTCCTTCGAAAGGCAGCAAAGGAGTTGAGACATCATTCTTATAAAGTGAAATTGATTTTCAGTATACGTAATTTCTTCATTCTTCTGTATCATTGGTGCAAGAAACAAGACCGTAATTTATATATTTCCTTGCTTTATTTTTTATCAAAAGTCCCCATCCTATTTCTTTATTATTTGTATTTTATTCTGTGGTAAGTTTAAGTTAATCCGAAATAAAAATAAAGTTTAAATGCTTGCGTAAACAGCAGAAAGATGAGAGTTGGTTGTATTATATATAAATGTGTCATCAATCGTGAATCAGAAAAGGTAAATGGATTCGAAAAACACAAGATTAAAACACAGTTACATGTTTCATAATGCCTACGGATATAAGGTAATATTTTTACTTAAAATTAATGTAGACGATTTGTATGTTTTTACACTGTTTAGCACAATGGGCTATATGTGTGCTGTGTCAACCGAGAATATCGAAACTCAAGTTTTAGCGTTGTAATCCCTCAGTCTTATCGCTGGGCTACTGACTTGAATTCTGTTCACGTATATAAGTTACTAAACACTTGTCTATACATTTCAAATCAACATTAGAAAACCTTATAGTTTGATTCTGTCCCCCTGCGGTACTAATTTACTTATATTAATATGTTTATGAACATTGAAAACGGCACTAATTTGCTCATATTAATATGTTTACGGACATTGAAAACGGCACTAATTTATTTATATTAATATGTTTACGGACATTGAAAACGGCACCAATTTACTCATATTAATACTCTTCGAAAACTTTAAAAATTTCCTATAGATTTTCTGTGACTTTCAGAAATTTTCAATATAGATGTACAACTTGTTAAAAGTTTTCAACTCATATTCTAGCTAAATAAAAATAAAATAAATGGCACAGCGCTAGAAACCTGGTTTCAATACTCGTGGTGGGCAAATCACAGATAGCCCATTGTGAAGCTTTGTGATTAACTATAAACAAACAGTAAGGTCGATTTTTTTTTAAAACACGTACGACGGTTTGTCCACTAGCGAAATCATTCTGAAGTACACAAGTTTTAACGGTAAAGAAGGTTTTAGTATTTAAATCAACATTCTTGTAACTTGTAATAACATAATATTTATAATCAGCAACTAAACTCAAAACGAAACTATTATATTTGTATGTAAAAACATAAGCATGAAGTAAAACAATACGATTTTCTTTATGGCTTCCATGATTAAAAACAACAACAAAAGCTTGTCGTTGAAAAGGTAAAATCTGGTCAAGCAGTCAACAAGATATATTTTATGATTGTAAAACATATCTTAGATCAGATAGGTTAGAGCATGCAAATAATATCATAGTCATATATTAAAATTGTGTGATAGATGTAAACTTATGAAATTAAATCAAGTTATCCAGGCCACAAAAAAATGCCTGAAGCAACGGTTTTCGGATAAAAAAAAAACCCATCAGCATTTTATTTTTTCCACGGCCTAATATGATAAATTATAATTTATACAACACATATTTTACTCAGAAAAAATAAAAAGTTGAAATTAAAAGGAGTCACAAAAAAACTAGTGCCAGACTGGTACTTTCCTATTTTTATTTTATTTTTTATCTGTTACCAATAGTAAGTTCTCAGTTCAATAATTATATACCTAAAATATATGATTAATATGACTACTTTAGTAAATAATCTTCATTAATAAAATCATTTCAAGTAAAAGAATGTTTGAATAAACCACGAAGACAAAAAAGTAAAAATCTTAAGAAGCAAAAAAACACCGGTCATTGCATACAGATCCCTACTGCAGTTCAGTTCCTCCTCATTATTTCTCTGGAAAATACTAGTTTTATGCTCATTTGGAATCCCTAAAATACACTTAACACTTTATATTATTGTAGACATCTTGCATAATTGGAATGCTTTTTTTCTTTCATTGCTCACAAGTAACACAGGAGTTGAAAAATAAAATTTTTCATTCTACTGACTATTATTTTCAATACGTATGTAAATAAGTAAAATATATCATCATGCTTAGACAGTAGATGACAGAATAAACTACATAGAATTAAATTTTATTTTTAATATGTTAATCATTTTAATGTATGTACTTAATAAAAATTTCACGAAAGTCAAGTCAGAAAAACTGAAAAAATTACCAAGATAAAAAGACCTGGTAAATAGGTTCTCAGAAGCGCTAATATAATGATATGTTATAAAAGTTAGCTGTAACTGTATTGTGCTAGATGTTCGACTGGCGTCACTAGAATTTTAATTGAGTTACGTATTTAATATGTCACTATAGTGCCAAAACGCTGTAACACGCATATCAGAGTTTTCCATTATTTAAATGAAAAAATAAAATAGAATCTTATCTAAAACAAAACATCCAAAGTATAATTTTCTTTATTGTTTCAGACTACTGGTTTCGTGACTGATTTTATACTACAGAAAGTTTTGAACAAGTGTAGCATCTCGGGAATATAAGATATAACTGGGACGTATGTACATTATTACAAACGCAATAAATGTAAAAATTTGTAGTTTGATATGTCACAGCTGCTTCTAATCCTTATTGTAGTTAAAGAAACACCAAAAACTTTATCCACTAACGCTAAGGAACGCGCGTAACAGTAGGTAACACTGAATTCGTATTCTTGCTATAATATTTTACTTATAATTGTCAGTCTTTCGTATAGTTTTTGGAGTAATATTAAAGAATTGTAAAATTTTGGTGTGAAAATGTGTTGAACTTATTAAAAACGTTTTAACCGCGAGGGATTTTCTGTTAATATAGTTGTCATGTTAAATCCAATCAGCATTTTCTATATGTAATATGATATATTTAATTCCCAAAACGTATTTTGGAGTATATGAATTAGAGTAATATTAAGATACCTAGCTTTAACTTAAAGTATCTAAGTACGTAGTTCTTATGAGTTATATACAAAAGTCATGAAACCAATTTTTGCTCACTTAACAAGCATTACATATGGCTGTTGAAGTTATCTAAATTATACTAGTGACACAT
>NW_013666070.1:223767-238419 GCF_000517525.1 Limulus polyphemus | reverse complement strand
TGCAAACGAATAGTGGGATTGACTATCACATTATAACGCCCCTCAGCTGAAAGGGCGATCATGTTTGGTGGGACGGGAATTCGAACCCGCAACCTGCAGATTGCGAGTCGAGCTCCCTAACCACCTGACCATGTCGGGCCTACCGCTTAGTGAGAATATCATATTTTTTCTATTAACTTTATATAACAACTTTCGTGAACTGCTTCTCGTAGTAAAAAAATGTATAGAAACCGATATGTTATTTAACTATATATATATCACATTATTTTATTTAACCTGATTAAATTGAAACACAATAACACGTGTTTCTGCTTTAATTCAATCATCTAAATGCATATAATCCTACGCTCTGAAAATCTGTTATAAGATTATTTGATATTTCTCGTGTTAATCCTTATGTATGGTAGTGTTCGAGGAATTTCGCTGTTTTCTTGTTAAATCGATCTGCTAAGCTCATTCTAACGCAAGGTTTTCTGTATTTGTTTTCCAGACACCTAGCGATCCGCTTATTCCTAAGGCTTAGTTTGAGATTAAACAATAGATTCGTGTTGCTTCAAAACAAAGAGTATGAATATACAATTCATGTGATCCTTTGATGTTAATTTGTAAACAAGAAGAACCTTGATTTCATTGTAAGACTCCTTATGAATTACAAGGTCTCCAACCGCGAGTATCAGTAAAAACAACTGTAGGTGATATTAACAAATATTACCTTTATATTTTGTAACTCGTCTGTGTATTGTGGTGTTTCTAGCCATAAAGCCACGCCGCGCACTTTCAACTGACATGAGAATATTTGCTATGGTAGCAGAAAATACAAGCAGTAGGTTATAATGTTTTAAACCAAAACCGTGTAATATTAAAATTATCAAGGAATAAAACACAAGAACTATATTAGCCTTACTGAGTCCAATATAGTGCTTCCCTAAGTCAGGGAAAATAAGCTATACATATACCTTTCTAAAACCCACAATGTGTAACAATAAATTCGAAAAGGCAGCATATAGAAATAGTATATTAGCCTTTCTGTGACCCAGTAAATGTAACACTGAACTAGCTGGTAGGAAACACAAGCAGTAGATTTATATTTCTGAACTCCACCTCCAGTAACGCTAAACTCACAAGGTAGCAAACACAAACAGCACATTTGACTTTCTAGAATCAATATAGTATAATACTAAACTCGCTAATGCAGGAAGCACAAGCAGTACATTAGTTCTCTTAAATCCCACATTGTGTAATACTTAACTCCCTCAGGGAGCAAACACAGTCTTTTGAGACCATCATTGTATAACACTAAACTCGCTAAGCTAGGAAGCACAAGCAGTACGTTAATATTTCTGAAATTCACAATGTGTAACACCAAACTCCTAATACAGCAAACACAAACAGTTCAGTATACTTTCTTAAACACACACATTGTGTAACATAAAACTCATCGGCAGGAAACACAACAGTAAAAATTAAACTTTCTGAATCCACGCTGTGTAACACTAAGTTAATTAAGTTAAAAAACAGAAGAAATACATTAGTCTTTCTTAAATCCACTTCCTGTAACATCAGACTCGCCAAAACAGTAAAGAAAAACAGTTATGTACACTTTCTGAAATTCACAATGTGAAAAACTGAACTTGTTTAAGCACCAAATGGAAATAGTACACACCCTTTCTCTAACCCACATTGTATAGCACTAGACTATACTAAGGCAGAAAACACATGGATTGCATTAGCCTTTCTGAAAAACCACATCATGTAATATTAAACACATCAGTGAAAAAAACACAAGGAATACGTTAGTCTCCCTGAAAGCCACACTAAGCTCGTTAAAGAACGAAACACAAGCAGTATATTAGACTTACTAAAACCTACATAATGATAATCTCTCTTAGACAAGAAACACAAACAATATATTAACCTTCCCGAAACTCACATTGTGTAACACTAAACTCACAAGGGAAGCAAACAATAGTATCACATTACACGTATTGATTCACAATACCATGTACGTTTTATCTGATTTTGTACATTTACAGTTTGACAACATGCAACTTTTATCCAGTATTGTATGGTATTGACTCATATCACGCACCGCATACTGATTGGCTACCTCAATGGAAGGGGAGGGGTAGAGAAGGTGACGTCACAGTTCCACGAAGTGGAACCAGAGAGCGCATTGCTAGGTCCACGTTGCTGGGCCGCCATGACACATGACAAGCGGAAATTGTCATGACACCATGACACTTGACTATAAAAGTTGTCTGCTGCAGAAGAAATCATTGCTAAGACATGTGACATGACATTATAATTCAAGTGTTACTCAACAGAGAGCATGTTGCTAGGCCACAAAGTAGTATCAGATGGCATGTCTGTCTTAGGAGAGAGATGACATCATAGTTCAATACCAGAGGGCCCGTTATTATAGGCGGACAGCATTGCTATCGTGGAACTGTGATGTCACCTTCTCTCCCCTCCTCTTCTCTTGAGGTATCCAATCAGCATGCGGTGTCTGAACAATCGCCCAAACAACTTTTGCTGTGTTTGTACTCATTGTCACCATCTCTATTTTTGACTGATATTCTACAGGTACTGCTTGACGTTATGCACGTTTGACTGCTATTGTACCGAACTGACTAACATTATGCAAGTTTTGGTCGATATCATACACGTATTGATTAAAATCATGTAGGTTTTGACTGATACTGTACAGGTATTGACTAATACCATGCAAAAGTTTGACTGATATTGTACAGGTAGTGAAAGACAACATGTAAGTTTGCTTTATATTAAGTAGGAATTCACTGAAATCATATACGTTGTTGACTGATATTGTAAAGGTATTGTCTAATATTATAAAAAATTTTACTGATCTTCTTTATCTACTGACTTAATTCACTCATGTTTTGACTGAAACTGTACACGCATTGACTGATATTCTATAGGTATTGACTGACATGATTCAAGTTTTGACTGATATTGTACAGGTAGTGACTAACATTATGAAAGTTTTGGCTGATGTGCAAAGGAATTGAAATTGATTTGTATCGATGCATGAGTCTTGTTGCTACCTCGGTTTGAACGATAAGTAACCAGATTTGCGTGACTTAATCTGGGAACGTGTATTAAAATTCCACTGTATTTTATATTCATATCTTGTTATTGTTGCTTTTGTTAACAAATCCTCGCGTTTTCAAATCGGATTTCAAGAAAACAAAACTTGTCTGATAGCGCACAACCATAGAATATATGTTACCTACACAGCTTCATACATTTTATTCAAATGAACTTTGGTAATTTAATTGCTAAATGTCAAAGAAATTCATTGAAAATGAAAAACAAACTCACATGTCTGAATAAGTAAAACCTTATTACTATCTCAGTCCCTTTGAAGATTAACAAAAGTTATTAAATTAATATGATCATTTCCAGAGCGTTTGCTGTCAGTTTTCTCTGACACACTGCTCCGTTTTCACTCAAGTCGTCTTTTTTTTTAACAGTGTGACTGAAAAAATGAGGTGTAATTATTTTATTCCGTTATGGATGAAATCATTAGGCTTTAACATCTACAAGAAAATGTCTAAAAGTATCTTATTTTTTGTCCCATAAACGAATTATGGGAACTAAAAAAATTTTATTATTAATATCTTCAATAAGAAATATTCAAACAAAATTAAATAAGCATAAACAATAATTAGCTAATTATGAAAATTCTTGGATCGACTGAAATAATGCCTTGGCAGATAATGATTTATAAAATCTAAAAACAAATAACGAAATATTTTGTTATTAAAATTAATAACTCAATAATTGTAATGATTGTCTGTTTGAAATAAATAGATGCAAATTCTCGCTTATTTTATATTTATATATCGTGGTGTGTACATATATATATATATATTGTTTTACATAGAGTATGAATGAAGCTCATTAAACAATGGGTACATAAATATAGATATACTACATTTTATACAGAGGATAAGTACCATGCATTTGATGCATCTCCTAACTTAAATGTTATTAAAAATGTAACCATTCTAAGAGCGAAAGAGCTTGTAGAACTCAAGTTACTATTTTACTTTCATATTTTTCTCTCTGTCTCCTGTTAATTGATGAAAAATATTTTTTCATTTCACAGAAACTGTATGCTGTTTTTCTGTTGAGTATAATATGTAACATCTTTGACTAGTTAACAAATACTTTAGCACTATAACAATGTGGCACTGTTGCGATTCATAAGGAACTGGCTTTGAATTTTCAGTTTCCTATAGTTTGATGTTTATTGCATGATAGTCGGTCATTGTTATTCACTAATATTTTACAAAGAAAACCTAACTTACCCTTGTATTTTATAACATGTTACCTTCTTTACCTGCCCCCCAGTGGCCCGCAGACATACTGCTGTGCCACTACGGGTATCGAAACCCGGTTTCTAGCGTTGTAAGGGTGGGTAGAGCACAGATAGCCCTTGTGTAGCTTTGTGCATAATAATAAAAAAAACAAACAAACATTACAGAACAATTATGAAAATAACGAATTAAACATTAATATCTAAAACATTATGCACGTAATATTCATAGAGAAAAAGAAAGATAAGTTATGAAAAAATATCCCAATAAATAATAATGTTTTTGAATCTCATAGATAAAACAGTATAAAAAATATCACGAAAGGCACGTGGAAAATCTTTACCTGTAATATTCCAGAATTCTCTCTGCTTCGGAAGTTCTTAATAGCGACATCACTCACGAAACCGGTAGACTATAAAAATAACGGAAATTATTTTTGGATCTTTGATCGAACAATTTTTTTTTTTTCAGATGAAGACTTTCAGTCACACTGTACTTATATGCCAGTATATGGATTATAATTAATGTTTGTTTGTTTGTTTTGAATTTCGCGCAAAGCTACACGAGGGCTTTCTGCGCTAGCCGTCCCTAATTTAGCAGTGTAAGACTAGAGGGAAAGCAACTAGTCATCACCACTCCCTGCAAACTCTTTGACCAACGAATAGTAGTAGTGACAGCACATTATAACGCCCCCCACGGCTGAAAGGGCGAGCATGTTTGGTGTGACAGGGATTCGAACCCTCGACCCTCAGATTGCGAGTCGAGCGCCCTAACCACCTGGCCATGCCGGGCCTATAATTACTGAAAGGAGTAGTAAGGTGAGCGAGGAAATTACAAGTCCTTGGGATGGTAACTAGCTTCAGTAAACGTATTTATTTGTATCATTCATACGAGCGTACAGAAACTGGAGGTCCTTAGGTAGTTTACAGTGTATTTAATGATTATTTTTAGCACAATTATAAATATTTCTGGTCTATATAGAGAAAGACTGACTATGGATGAGTACATTTTTATTATATAAACTTTATACAATAATCTGCAAACCATTTCCTTCGGTAATACATTAAAATTTGCTTTCGAATACGAATTCTATCACGTATTTGGTTTCACAATGCTGTATATCACCAACCTGCTCAGACGCATAAAAGACTGAAAGAATTCGTCATAATGAAAACGAAACGTACTTTAAAATATTTTTTTTCTTGGATGACGTATTCGAGAAAACACTTGTATATACACATACATATTTGTATGTGTATTCAACGTTCCAATTGTAATTTTGAAAAAGTTAACAGAAAACAAACTTTTCGACGGAATACTTTCAGACCGTGTGCGCTTCAAGTCTTATTATGAATACTAGCTTTACATAAATATCAGCCCCCCCCCCCAGTGGCACAGCGGTATGTCTGCGGATTTACAACGCTAGAAACCGGTTTTCGATACCCGTGGTGGGCAGAGCACAGATAGTCCATTGTGTACAACTTAAAACAAACAAAAACGTATATATCAAGCCGTATCATTGGTCGAGCAAAACTTAAATGTTATTTCATATAATTAGTTTTTAAAAAAGATTCTACTAATAGATTAACAAAAATTTTGAAATCTGTTTTATAACCTAACCGTTTGATATAACTGCCAGTTCACAAAACAGATAAACATAATATTGGAAATTCAAGATATTCTATGATAAAAAAGTTTCTTCAATTTTAGCAAAATTGCTAAATTTAATCATTTCTAGATTATGAAATCTTTCTTCTTTGATTTGAACCTCATATTAAGATGTTATTAAGTTAACAGCAGCTCAAAACAGCGTTTTCTAGTTAAGATCTAGCACATATGAACTTGGAATACACTCACTCACACACACACACACACATATATATATATATATATATATATATATTACTTTTTGGAAACGTTTAAACGATTTTATTAAACATAGCCACATTTTAAAAGAACCATTTACAATAAAGTAATTATGCCTATAGCTCACGAATGTTATACAGTTATAATAACCTTAGGTGTAACATTACAGTTATAATAATCTTATGTGTAACATTATTATTGTTGATATCATTATTGAAGATTAGTTACAGGTAAAAGTAAATTATGTGATATATTTTCAGTGTCTTTTCTGTCACCCAAAGTAATTATGGACATACATATGTAAAATACGAACAGAAAATTTGGAAGAGTAATTTTTTAACCAGTTATATGAATCATATCAGATGTATAAACTTGGATACCAGCTGCTGTCAGATAAAGAATAACAGTTATGATTTCAGCTTTAATAAATGCCAAAATAACATATTTTTTTTTAGATAAATTATCATTAATCAAATTAAGTATTGCATGAAGTTCTTAAATATGCTCTATATTAGAAACAACTATGTAAGAATTTAATACAATTCTTAGATTCAGTATTCATTGTTCGTTATTGTTTCGAGGGAAAACGTATGTGAGGTATATATACACGAAAATGATTAAACGTATATGTAAAATCATGTAGTTGGATATTTTGTTTTTATATACATTGAATAATGTATTCTTCAAAAAGGTTTTTTTCTTATTTATGTTTTAAACGTGGTGAATAAGAATGAAACCAACATCCCACTAATTCATAGTGGTCCAGTTTCTATCTGATTTGTGATAATTCTATATACTTTTAATTCACTGTTTTTGTCATAAGAGGAATTTTAATTATTAGCAATTATTAATATCTTGACCTTTTTGAAAATGTTACTTCCTATTTGGACTAACACAAAATACTCGTACTTCACTGCAATGCTCAAAGGCTCTCATTTACTGAGGTTCACATTTATACCGTTAAAACTCCTCTATTATCCATTCTATAGCTACCACAAGGGGGACACACCCGAAAATATACTCTTGTAAGAACCACGCCCATGGTACCTGAGTAAGTATTCCTAATTATATTGAGGATATTGAGGCACAACATAATAACTTCGATTAATTGTTGTCAAGTGGTCTTTATTTATATTAATTGGAAGATGAAGCATTTGAGGTATCATACTTTGAGTTACATGATTAATATTGATGACGACCAAGGTTCTTCGTATAGTAATACCTAAATTACTCAAGCCACCGAAAATGTTCTCTATTGCTAATAGTAAAGTTAATACAAGTTTCAGGTGTATTTATATAGATATATTGAATACAGGTAAAAACAGATAATTATCTTTATGTACAGCTCACTAATTAGTCCTCATTTGAAACATTGCACAATTTTAATCTCGTTATTTAAGGAAGGTTATTGAATTATTGGAACGGGTTCGAAGGAGTGTTAATAGGACGATTTCGGGGAAGTAGGTGTTATCTTATAGGGATAAGTTATGTCATGTTATTTTATCTTGAGAAAAGAAGGACAAGAGGTGATCTTCTTGAAGCTTCAAGATTATCTGGGAAATGGATAAATGTTTCTGATGTATTTATACTATATTCTGAAAACAGTGGGATGTAAGGATTGTAAGATGCAGAATAGGATCCACGTGAGACCGTGATATTTTTCTAAAAGGATAATTGACACTTGAAACCCACTGTTTACTTTCCAAGGATGGTGTGAAGATTTTTATACTATATTCTGAAAACAGTGGGATGTAAGGATTGTAAGATGAAGAATAGGATCCACGTGAGACCGTGATATTTTTCTAAAAGGATAATTGACACTTTAAACCCGCTGTTGACTTTCCAAGGATGGTGTGAAGATTTTATGATGTCCATACGTTATATTATGTTTAACCTTCAATCAGGTCTTTAAAATCTGTCACTATTTAGTTCAGTACATGCAAACATTCACTACTGTTGTAAGAAGTGAGAGTAAGACATTTTTTTATCCAAAGAGTGATGTATACCATATAGAAATGGAATGCCTGTTCTAATCTATTGTCATTTTGTCGTGAATGCGGGTCGTAGTGGTATATTGTACAGTGAAACCGTGAAAATTTGACGTGCATTGACCAAAAAAATATATATTATCTCTAGAAGGAATATATCATCCACAAAATGAAGGCTATGGCTACGAAAGAGAACACTCCAATCTAAAGAGCAAGTGCGATGAAGTTGGGTATTGTTAAGAAGACAATAAGTAAGTTGTACGGTAACAAATTCTGTTTTCATTTCGCTATAGTTTTGTTTACCGTACATTTACTATTCCATCTATCATTTAGTTTAACTATGAGTTTTGAGTTATATTAAAGCAGTGACTCATCTACTAGTTGATCACGTTGATTTTGATTAAGTTTGTTTGTATTATGTACACTTTTTTTTTCCAATTTAAGAAGAAAAACATCCTTTTCGAAACTTAAAACATATTTATTTACATTTTTAGTAATGTCATTTACATTATTTCGAACTGAAAATAGCACATTTTAAACAGCAAATAATCAAAAGCCGAGTAATTATGTCAAATATCATTAACTTCGGTAGTTGATGAGATAGTTTCAAAGTTGTGAAAAGAGAACAGCTTGTTTGTTTTGTTTTTGAATTTCGCTCGAAGCTACATGAGTATTATCAGCGCTAACCGTCCCTAATTTAGAAGTGAAACTACTAGAGAGAAGACAGTTAGTCATCACCACCCACCGCCAACTCTTGGACTACTTTTTTATAATAAAATATTGGGATTGACTGTCACATTATAACGCCCTGACGTCTGAAAGTGCAATCATGTTTGGTGGGACGAGGATTCGAACCCGCGTCCCTCAGATTACAACTCAAGCACTCTAACCACCAGGCCATGTGATTCACTTAATCAAATCTGCGAGAGTACTACCTGCACTGTTCGTTCCTAATTTTGAGGTGATAGAGTCTTGGGCATCTCTTCTCAGCCCGATAATGGGATTTGATCGTCACTTTTATAACGCACCCACAACCTCAAAACGAGCAGAGTGATTATTATTATTATTATTATTTGGTAATAGAACGAAAACCACTGAACCTCATCAGCTCAACAGTCCGGCACGCTAACACTGGGCTGTGACCGGCCTTAACAATAGAAAGTAATAATTTTTGTTCATATTTTGATAGCAATATGTCGACTAATTTGTGTGAATACGTGTTAAAAATGTTTTTGCTAATATTTTGGAAAATATAAGTGCCCCTATAGTATTATAACACACAACCATTATTTACATTTTATTTTTAACAGTTGTAAAACTACACTTATCTTAAAAGAATCTTTTAATAGACTAATGACTAATAAATGTAACGTGATAAGCTCAACTGAAAGAAGTGATTTACTTGTTATGCATCATTTAATGTTTTCAGAGTAATCATTTTCTTGTGTATTTATAAAGATTATGTTTTACCCGAAGAATAATCTAAGTACTTACTTTGTGTTTTGCGATTTTAGGATAAAAAGAAAAATAACTCATTTTAGAAAATGATCTTTACACATAGTTTTCCATCTGACTTTCGTCATTAAGTGATCTAGGGAATTGACTGAAGGAAGAAAATATAGTTAATCGAATAGTCAGTAGAGACATAGAAACAAATGATTGGGTTACAAATTACCAACGACTGTTTAAGTTCTTATTTCTGGAAGATGACGTTTCAAACTAGCTTTCTGTATCAGATTGAAAAGCTTAGAACGAAAGTGAATATACAGAATTTGAAAACAGAACAGACAGTATTTTGAACGTTGAGTAACTAATGTAAAAGTATTGTCTTATATTGAAAGTTTGTTTTTACTGAGTATATATATATATATATGCAGGTGCCACATCTATTTTGTTTACATGTTTCAATTATTAGTGTATTATATTGTTTATAAGTTTGTAATGCACATCTTTTTTTCTTTTTTTTAGGTTTGTGTTTTGTTGTTACAGAGATTAAATACTTTATAATAAAACGACTAGGAAATTACACCAGGTCATTATAGTGCACGTTGCCACATCCGGTCATGCCCTATCTGACGACTGTGCATCTTGACAATAGCCCTGCAGCGTAGATACCATTTCAAAACACTGTCATGCTCAAAACCAACGAGTGGCCATTGAAATGAAGAGTAATTAAGATCATCTCGTGACCTCGATTTAGTTAAAACTAATATATATATAAACTATAGCTATGGGGTTAAGATTCATCCAGCTAGAGTTAAATTAATGTTTCGTGTGACCGTCTACTTATGCAAATGAATCGAAAATATGAATTTGTGAACCAATTTGTTCGAATTTTGAGCAGTAATTTTGGAATGGCGTAATCGGAGGGTATTTAGAGATTAATTTTGTGTCGATATATATATGTATTTAAGATTGTGAACCTTTTCGTTTGGAGTGTTATATATAAGGTATGAAGGCTTGGTTTGGTCTGATATTTCATTGGTGGTAGTGTCCAGGGTCACTGATGTGGAGTGGAATTCTCCGAAACTAGTCTGGCTCATAGACACACATCCCAATGAAAGAATAGACCATTCCAAGCATTAACTTGTTGTTAATTAAATGTTTAAACAACTCTAATTATTCAATTATGTACAAGATGCCCAGTGTCAGATAACAATACAAAGTATTAAATTGTGGCGGATTGCTACAAGTTCTTCAAATACCTATAGAATGATAGGTTTCTTTTTAGTGAGTGTAAAACACGTAAATACACCAGTTTGATATAAGGTATTGATATTGTGAATTTTTTTGAAATGTTGCTATAATATATGTAAAGACCGCGAAATTATCAGTATTCCACAAATTATTATAAGATCTGAAACAATCTAAAGAAAAGTTTGGTGATATTCAAAATTTTTGGAGCCTAGGATAACATTGAGATTGGAAAGAAATTGAATATAATCAACTTTATTATATATATTCAAAACAGGGTGAAATACAGGTAAGTATTGGCAGAATGTTTTCCATGGTTTAATTGAGTATTATTGCATCAGAATATCTAGTATTGTGTGGAATGTTCTAGACTTCTGTCAAGGTATATATACGTGTTGAAAAATCATTATTTAATTATAGTTCTAGACTGCACGATTGTGAGTTTAGTGTTGTGGCGTTAGGTGTCAGGTAAAGTTGAGATACATGTGGTATAAAGACCCTATATCGTTATGAAACGTTATGATCCTATATACGGGAAACTGGTGCAAGGTCAGAAAGAAAGTGTCTAGTTCGGTCTGGGTTTGAGAAACGAATATATAAGACAGGAATCAATGAAAGGAGAAGATTGGAGATGTTAGAGAGAACGAATACAACAAGTGAGGAAAAAAAAAGAAGTAAATATGCCGCCAGTATGAAACAAAACCTATTTCTAAGTGTTAATGATTACCAGTAATAAGCAAATTTTTTTCTTATTATTTTGGAGTCAATTCCTAATAGAATTCTTAAAATCTATGTAAAGTTGATAGATATACGAAGGGGAAGCATAAAAGGGTGTGCAGTTTTTACAGTATGGTATAGCATTGCCTTTTGATCTAGTTTCACGGAGTGAAGAACTTAAACAGAAAACTGCTGCGATGGAATCTGTTATTACTGGAGTTTCTAGCTCTTTTGCATTAGTTATGGTGTCAATACCTCCTGGATTATTTTTATTTTAATGTAATGCCTATGGGAGCAAATAATGCTTCAGCACCATTTCATAGTTTATTATTGAACGGCTTATTGGGCTTAGGGGAGTCAATCATAGCTTACATAGGTGAAATTGGTATACACATAATAATTGGAATGAGTATATAAGAGAATTGAAGGAAGTACTAGGCAAGTTAAGTAAAGCATGCTTAACAACAAAACTAGGTAAATACCAGCTTGGGGTATACTGTATAGAGTATCTAGATTACGTAGTGAGTAAATAATTTATTTCTCCTCTACTCTTGGAATGTTAGGGTATTACAGGAAATTTGTTCCAAGGTTTGCAGAAATAACAGCTCCCCTCACAGCATTAACTGTAATCATGATCAAGACGTGTTGTGGGAAGAGTCCAAAGAGAGGGCTTTCAGAAAATTAAAAAAAAGGTGTTGTGCAAAAAACAAATAGCTATAAGGACACGTCAGCCATCATTGTGCAAACTGATTTGTCCAATATAGCTATAGGGGTAGAGATTAGTCAAATGTTTGAGGATGGCATGGAACATCCAATGCCAATTCAAGAAAAAAATATATAATGCAAAAAACCAAATTAGCCACCAGAGAAAAGAGATACTTTACAACTTTGGGGGCTTTAAAAATTAAGAAACATTTTAGATAAAGCATTTGTCTAGGAAACGGAAAATTAACTTTTCCTTCTTTTAACAATTTCTCTCTCACCTTTTAGACTTCCTCTCAAATGGTATAGTACTCTCCTTTTTGGTTCATATCATAAAATTAGAGGTTACTTTTATCTTGTGCTTAACTAAATAGGTCTGTCCTTGCCTATCATCAAGTACACTAGCGTAATCTCTCACAAATTCATGCACTTAATCCTGTTGCTTTGGAGTTAATCTTTCAAAAATGCTAACATGTCTTGTCTGTTCATAATTATCTAGCGTAGTTTTCTGTTCCCTCTTGTTATTATTAGCCTCTAAACAGGTCATCACTCAAGTTTCAGATGTTACTCTAGTGTACCATGGTTTAAGCATATTTACATAAGACGTTCATCCCACTACCTCTTCATCCCTTACATCTACTACATATTTCGCTTCACCAACATGCTTAATTGTAAGTTATGGAAAGAACCTATCCACCTTACCAGTCACCTAATTTTGGGTATGGTGTCCAATACCACAACTAAGAGATATAACTTACGTTCCCATTTTCTAATATTTTTTATCACAGCAAAGCTTTTGTTTAATATCAACTCTTCTTGTTAACTTTAGCCACCACCTTCTTCCATTTGCTAACCTTTGCCTCAAGCTGTTCACATATGCTAACACATTTTATGACATTGGTTTCTCTTTGGACCAATTTATTTTTAATAAGCCTGATGGATCCTTACATCTCTATCGTATAATATCTCAAAGGGTATAATTCCTGTTGTAGCTCGGAGATTCTTGGATATGCAAACAGCACAAAGGGCAATATCTCCTTTAGCACAACTCGTGGCAAGTTCTTAATTATCTCATTTGTTTAAGGTCTATAAGAACTAGTGTGTTTAATTTTTATTCCTGTTGTATTCCATAACTCTTGCATTATTTTCGATTGAATATTGCTACCTAAATCTGATTGTCACGTGACTTGCTGATTTGTATATTCAAAGTAGTTCTAATATAGCATACCCCACCATGTTTAAGTAATAATGGGTGGATCCTTGAAAATATGTTTAGTGGTTGAGCCTTGAATAAGTATTCTATAGTATTTTTGATCTGATTAGACAGGCTTACGATGGTTTTTATTGTCTTGAAATCTTACATGTTTTACAGTAATTCCTGTACGCTGAGTCCAAAAATGATATCCATTTTTCTCCATTATGTCCAGATTTTTCACTAAACGTCATATGTACTTTTACATAAGTGAATCATTTTCATTGAAATCGGGTCACATCTTGTTATGTTTAAAATGTTGACAACCACTGGCTATAGATTTCTCTTGACCAATCACGACGTGAGAATCTTATCGATCGTTCTAGAACCCAAACATAATAATATAAAAATGTTCATTGGGATAAACGAAATAATAATTTGATGTAATTAAGAATTTTCTTTATTATCGATTTGTAAAAAAAAAAAATCCTTACCTGATAGAAAAATATGAACATTATTTTCGAAATCTCCGTAGCTGAATTATGGAAAATCCGTTATTATAACCAAAGCAGTTTTTATGAAGTTTAAGTTCGCAGGCCTGTATTATTGGTCTAATGTTGTCCAAAGTGGAATACGACTGGCTCTTTTTGTGTCTATAAGGCTGAAGGTGGGTTCTTAGATAAATAAGATATATTTGGTGTCTGCTTTTTATAAAAATAATGTTCATGCCTTTTGTTTATGATTTGTAATCATTATCACCACTACATAGATTTGGTTACTGTACGAGTGGGAAGATGGTCACCTTATGTGTATGATTTAATGTCAATAAAGTGTTTTGTCTGATATTTCCTTTGCAAATCCTATAGAAGGGTGAAAATAGAAATCGTAGAATAGATTGATTTCAACGACATGCTTGGAATTGCATCCATTCCAAAATCCGAATAAAAAACATCTCTACACTACGTATCATCTCTTCGCCCTTCTTTGGAATTTAAGTGGCAAATATCAGACACAACACTGCTTTTTCTTGACATTAATATATACGTACAAAACGATCATATGATTATGGTATACAATACGAAGAAACAGATTCACACACACATATCACATTCTTTTTCCTAACATTTCCATTGCAAAATAACAAAAAAAT
>NW_013666070.1:197075-222788 GCF_000517525.1 Limulus polyphemus | reverse complement strand
AGGCTATTTTGATTCTCTCGTCCATAATGCAGTCACAGATTTAGTTAATCAACCCTTAATCCTACCAATGACAATATCGATCATATACCATTTGTTCTATCAAACCATTGGACCAGCAAGCAGTTAGAATATATTGTACTAAAAATTAACACATTACGTACTGAAGACCAACCACTAAGTATATTGCCTGGGATCCACTCATTAGTGGTTAAAAACATAACACGGATCTAAAAAAAATCATGATACATAACCTTAAAAAAACAACAACATGATACACCATGTACTATACATGTAAACGAAACAGACATGTACGGACAAAACGTAACTTTCAACATAACACAATATTTGATATATGCTACTGAATGTATCATTTATTGTATGGTTTTATAAAGTTCGGTATGTTTCATACACCAGATAAAGGGACGATAACAGGGTGATCGAGTACATGAACATCTAAACTAAGTTAAACTGCAGAACCAAAATACACCTATGGGCAAATATTTTACCAAAAACAAGAATTCAATTAAGGATTTTGTGATTCTGGGACTTGTTCCAACAAATATTTACAAAAGAGAAAGACTAGAAAAGGAAATTGATCTATGATCTGGGAATTCTAGAAATTACTGGTTTAAGTGAATGCTCTTCTTTCTTGTAGAATTTAATTTTTCCGTAATGTTTTGAGTTATATTTTAATCTGTATTTTGTTATAATTTTCTTTTTTCTTTTACTTTTTCAAAGAATTTTTCTAACTCAACAATCAGAATATTATGCACGCAATTTTCGAATTCTGTGCATGCACTTTTGTTCGAAGTTTTATGATTTGAAGGAAAGAGCTATCTCGAAACGTCATCTTCCATATAAAAAACGTTTATGGGTATTTGTAACTTATTCATTTATTTCTGGAAATATCCAACTTTGATTACATTTGATGAAGGAACTCAGGCGAACGCCTGACAGATCGAACTTAAGTGGATAAGCAATCAGGTAGACTGTTCGAATTTAATAGCCATTTCAATTTTACAGCCTTAATAGCCATTTCAATTTTATAGCCTTAATAGCCATTTCAATTTTACAACCTTAATAGCAGTTTCAATTTTACAGCCTTAATAGCCATTTCAATTTTACAGCCTTAATAGCCATTTCAATTTTACAGCCTTAATAGCCATTTCAATTTTACAGCCTTAATAGCCATTTCAATTTTACAGCCTTAATAGTCATTTCAATTTTACAGCCTTAATAGCTATTTCAATTTTACAGCCTTAATAGCCATTACAATTTTATAGCCTTAATAGTCATTTCAATTTTACAGCCTTAATAGCTATTTCAATTTTACAGTCTTAATAGCCGTTTCAATTATACAGCCTTACTAGCCATTTCAATTTTACAACCTTAATAGCCATTTCAATTTTACAGCCTTAATAGCCGTTTCAATTTTACAGCCTTAATAGCCATTTCAATTTTACAGCCTTAATAGCCATTTCAATTTTACAGCCTTAATAGCCATTTCAATTTTATAGCCTTAATAGTCATTTCAATTTTACAGCCTTAATAGCTATTTCAATTTTACAGTCTTAATAGCCGTTTCAATTATACAGCCTTACTAGCCATTTCAATTTTACAGCTTTAACAGCCATTTCAATTTTACATCCTTAATAGTCATTTCAATTTTACATCCTTAATAGTCTTTTTCAATTTTACAGCCTTAATGCTGCGAATGATAGCTCAACAGAGCGAGTAAGCCAAATTTATAACATGTTTATGCAGTGTATAGCGCATAGTCTTTACGTCAAAGTAACGGATCCGGTTTTACAATTTATAGCAATACTTTTTAGGGCCGTCATTGCCGGGTACCAATTATAAATATATGTATGTTCTATATTACAGGTACCCGGCAATGACGGCCCTAAAAATACCTAAATATCATGGTTTCAATTTTAACGGATTACCCACTGATATACTTAAACATACCCAATTATAAATATATGTATGTTCTATATGTATGTTTAAGTATATCACTGGGTAATCCGTTAAAATTGAAACCATGATATTTAGGTATTTTAGATATTTAACACAACTTAAACTTATTTGTTCTCTCAGCACACAATTTTCTTCGCGGTTATGTAAATATTGAAATATCATATCATCATAAAAGACAAAACTACAATCTTGGTCACTTTTCTGAACAACTATAGCTTCAGAATACTGGAGGTTTGTAAAATGTTTCTTTTACTTTTTTATCGATATTATACGCAAACGGTTTATTAATCACAAAAATACCTAGTCTTGTTGTTACATATTAAATATAGTTACATTTTATTTAGTTTGATGATTCATAATTAGTCTAAAGCATTATAATGGAATCATAAATGCATTATCATACAAATTGCTGTGATCTTAAACACTTAATATAGTCCTTCAGAAATTCAAAGCAACTGCAGAACTGAGAGAAGTCGAATTTCTTGTTAAAAGTCCAGTTTCTGTACACAAAAAAGATTTTTATTTGTAGCAATAAGAACTTTGAAAGATACTAGTTCATGACTTAACATCTATCGCAATAGTTTCTTCTAGTTCACTACTTCTAGAATTCTCCAGCCACATAGTTCTCCTGATATTAAACCTTCTTCCGTATAATATTTCCTCTCGTAAAATAGGATTCACTCGAAGAGGTGTTTCATTGTGAATTTCGTTTAACTATGGGCTATCGATTTCCTGCGTCAAACACATTTGATCTCTTAATACTCCCCCCCCACCCACCCAGTGGTACAGCGAGATGTCTGCGTACTTACAACGCTAGAATCCGGGTTTCGATACTCGTGGTGGGCAGAGCACAGATAGCCCATTGTGCTTAATTACAAACAAACAAACTCTTAATGTAATATAGAAATATATATATATATATACATACGCTAGTCTTCATCATATATTCATATGTTTAATGCATTATTAATTAACTTTAAGAACACTAAATGTACTCTGCGTCATTTAAAATATATTTTTTAATATCATGAGAGAGACGTTTTGTGTACAGACACATTTAATGTTCGAAGGATTCTGTCATGTGCTATTTGTTAAAAGTGACTGCGTTGAATAATTTAACTCTCTTACTTAATGAATATAATATGGTTTTCCAATAATGCAACGTAGTGATTCGATTTTGTTCATTGTAAGTCAAGTCAATAAGTTTCGCTCAATATAAGATTTGTCAATACAGGTTACATTTCTGAAACACACGTAGCCTAAGACGAAACTGCTATTATCACCCATTATTTATAAGTCATTAAGCTGTTGTCCGAGAACATTACTTTTAGTCTGCACATGATATATTTACATTTTGTTAGAGAAAATCCACCACAGGAAAAGTGTGAAAATTAAAACATGCGTGTGCATTAAACATGATTCACATTTTTTTTTTCAAAGAAAACAGCGAAATAATACAACAATGTTATAAATATATATCATTCTTCGTTAAACATTGATGAGCTTTTTTTTTTAAACAGAGCAAAATGTAAAATACTGAAAGCAGTAAAACAACATAAAACACACACATAGGAAATCAATAATGCTTTCAAGATAGATACTCCTCATGTACGTTATACTTGAAGCTTTTAAAAGAACTTTGCAGCTCTACATTAGGCACGAAGAGTCACTTACCTCAAAAGTTGAAACGTTGTTCACTACAGAAACCAGGAAGGGAAAAGTTAGTGGGAGTGTTCAAAGCTACATGGTTTTTGTACGAACATTGGCTGTAATGCAGAATCTTAGCATCAAGTGTTATGAGTTCCCTACCCAAGTGTTAATGCTACTTGTTTCTTATTATTTGAAGAAATTACATTTTGAAACAACGTTTTGTTTTATATCTTATCATGATACGAAGACATACTTCAAAATTCTTTATTGCAAATAAAGGGCATTAATAGATGTGACATTAAGTTATCATCACCCTGACATCTGTTATGTTTTTGAAGAGTTAGAAGCTAGCACGAAACATCTAAATTTCTTAAACAATTAACAATTATGATGTGACACATTGCATCAAAATTTTATCAATATTACGTTTTTAGACAACTACGTGCAAACTCTATGTGGTCATAGTCTGACTGCCTTAAGTATCTTTTAATGGAAAATAATGGCGGTGGAAGTGAACTACATTTGTATAGGTTTGTGGCAATATTTTAAATGCAACTATAAAATAAGCTTTTCTTTTGTGCTGGAAACAAATGAGGTTTCGACTGTAGTTGGTTCACTAAAACATTTCTTTAAATTAGCCATTTTTTTTGTTGTTATTTAGCAGAAGACCATACATATTTCACTCACACGTGCTGAATTACTTTATTCTATACTCATTCTCGACCTCTTCTATTGGGTATGTTATAAGAGTGACAGCCAGTTCCTTAAAGTAGATGGTAAGTGATAGGTGCTGCTGACTGCCTACCTTTTCTCTGGCCAGTAGTTTAAAATTACGAACTGCGAAAATAGTTTTAGTAGAAGTCTTGCCATAAATACTAAATACAATACCATTTCCTCTATTTATGATCTCGCCAAATTTGTCTCACTTGTTCAGATATAGGAATAAGTACAGTGTTATTATGTGTTAGTTATAGATCTAGATTAAACTTTAATTACACACCGGATTACTGCGAGTTCTAGCACTGAATTAATTACAGACCTAATGTCAAAATTAATTTAAGTTTATATTTAATACTTGTACTTAGCATCAGCTTAGAACAGTGTTTATTCTAGTGGTAAGGAAAGTCCCATTATGTTAAACCACCTGAAGCCTAGTTTGTTTTGCAACATTAGAGTAGATAAAATCTCTGGAATATGGGTCAGTGCCCAACGCATCTTTCATCTGTAATAAGCTGTAATAAATAGTGCCACACTTGCTAGTTAGGTTGACAAATCATCAAAAAAAGAGAATATTTCAACTCTCTCTTAGTAGAGGAAGGACACGCCGAGATGCCTAGTTATTGGTTTTAAGCAGGGCTGATTGCCATCAGTTCTGTGAAAGAGAGGTTGCTTGATGGTGGGAGGGTATTTAAATACCTTACTGGCCAGTGTGCACTCATGTCAAGAACGACAGCCCCATTCTAACAGGCCATCATTTGCCTGCATGGACAGGGCAGTTAGAACTAGGAACAGGAATTTCAAACGTCAGTTGTTAACGAATTAGTTATGAATAATAAAACATTAAAAGTAGTGTCTCGGCACACATCTTCGGGAGCAACGGAACTTGTGAACTCATCAGAGGACTTAAACTAACCAGTAGAAGAGAGAGAAGAACAGAGAAGCTATTGCCTAAGATAGTTCGATCCATTGACAGGAGGATTATGGTAATGAATTACTGTCTCGAGAAGTTCTCTGAGTTTTATGGCACCTTACCCTTTCAAAAGACTAAATTCGCAGACCCTGAGGAGTTTACTCTTGCTCGTTTCACTTCACATTGCATGCTGACCTAGAGGCTGTGATGGCCATCAAAGTTTGGTATGATAGTAATATCCATTATGGGCATTATGACAGCTCTTAGAGGACAAATAGCTAACATAAGGTATAGATCACCTAGATGCTCCATCTGAAGTTACTTACACAAACTTGGATCACCAATGTGTACACGTAAGGAAACACAGCATACCATTCTGAACACTAGAAGTTCTTGCCAGATCTAACTGAAAATACTCCTGTGTATCTATCGATAGGAGACTTCACCGCTAGATACCTAATATGGGATACAAGTGAAAATACTAATAGAAAAAAGGTTTACATTCACCTCTCCACTATATAGCCTTCAACCTTATAATACTAACTTTGAGAGAGTCAAAAAGAAGCATTGAGCCCCAAGGTAACAGAGACTCCTGCATAGACTATACTTTTCCTTACCACACCTTGACTGCCATCTCTACGAGGCATAGATGGCATAATGCCAATAAATATCACCGCATACGTGAGGTGCGTGTGAAAACTAGAAACATAGTGTTATAAAACAATCTAGAAACCCATAAAAGATGTTTCATGTTATCTGGCAGCTCTTGCGTTCTCAAGCATCTCTACACCATCGATAAAGCCTGGAAGACCACAACAAACTCATAATGAATTAATGTGGGTAAGCCCACATAGAGAGGCGAAGATTGCACTGTCTATAGCATAAGGCATGAAATGGAATGAGTTGTGTAGAAATGTCCTTCTCACAAGCACATTATTTTGACCCTTCTGAAAGCCCATGGCTGGCACAAGAACCAAACACGTGGTAGAGCCAGTCATTGATAATGATATTGGTAGCCCTCACTGTACAGATGAAGGCTATGGTATGCACATATACATTATTTAATGTAACCATGGTGGTATGGAAGATAAGCCCAGGCTATAGCAGTGACGGAAACCCCATTTAGTTTGAATAAAATACACAAAGCTCTAATTACATCTAAAGTTGAAGTTTCAGGGTTGGATGGAATAAGAATCTTCGCCTTTAAGACGCTTACAAACGCCAAACTGTTGAAGTTAGAGCTGGAGTATCAATATAGTTGGTTACAAATATTATATTTTAAATATGAACTGATATCCTTACAAAAACCCATAAAAGATCACTTTTGACTTAAAGGACATCGAATAATCATCCCGAAAATATCATTGGCAATATACCAGAGAAGATTATAGTTATAAAACTTGCCTATGAGACTGAACCGCTGTTAATCTCATTATTATATCACGATATTTGCTGATAACATAGTGGTGCAACCATCTTTCAATACAGTAAGCAGATGGTGTAATGAAATACGAATGGTCATCGATTCTACCAAAGCCACAGTCATGTTCTACATGTAAAACAACAGACGTGCTGATGAGGACAAAACATCACCATCCTTTGTGGTCACTACAATCTGTCTGGAAGGAACACTAAAATACCTGTGGTAATAACCTTGGACAGACAACTAAACTCGACATTCTGTCAGCACAACCCCTCAAATTGTCAACCAATACTCAACTCAGCTCATATTTTCCTACTTGGATTCACAAATCAGGTGGTTTTTAGAAATCTTCAAGAAACGAAAATCATCACAGAGAAACATTATGTTACAGAGTACAGAAGATACTAAGGTTTTTCGTTTCTAATAATGTACGAAATGACATACTTACTAACATACCTTATAACACACTGATCCCACTGTCCTCCTTTATCTTCTGTTATATCGTAAGAATAATGACTGCACTATTATAAAGTGTAATATATATATTATAACTAAATATTAAACGTAACAATCTCGTTCTACAGTATTTATCCTCCACATCTTTAGCTAGTGATGACATATATTTAGCATCTCCCAATAAAATATATTCTAAATACATCGTTGTATAGCATAGAATAGTTAACTTAACTATCTTTTCATTCACCATCTTCAAAGTTATGTTGTATTAAAATTATTGTGTGAAAATAATCTTGAAAATAAAATTAAAATAGCCACCTATGTTTGCATTACTCTAGAAATTTAGACAAAAGGGTTTTAGGTGGTGTGCCCCACAGTAGCACAACGGTATGTCTACAGACTTACAACGCTAGGAACCTGGTTTCGATACCCTTGGTGGGCAGAGCATAGATAGCCCATTGTGTAGTTTTGTACTTAAATTCAACTAAACATAAGTGGTGACCTACGCTGAGTAATAGAGAAAGAATGAAATGGAAGAAATAATGGAAATCCAACAATGAGAAATACGCAATAAGCCGGAACGTATATATATTCTAATCTGATTTAAAAGCAGAATTCCATAACCATTCGATTGTATTTTAATACGTATAATGGCAGCTTTGAAATATATTAATGGTATGCATAAACAATTTAACTATACTGTTTATACGTATGGCGTAAACTGGACATGATATCAAATAATACATATTTATAACTAAGAATCATTTAGAGGAGTTTATGTTGCTCTATTGTCAATTTAAAAATATTTATTATCTTAGCTGGTGAAAAAAAAAATTACTGCTTATTCTAAGCCAAAATACTTGTGGTAATCCTCATTATCTTTTCAGATTTTCTTTTGTTTTTGCTGTTGTTACCTCATAATGAAACTTGTTAAATTAAATTTCACATATATATTTCCAACCTCGTTACCAACTGGTGGATTTAATAAGACCTTCACAAATAATTAATATTAACGACTTTTCATTTAATACACGCTTTACAGTTTTTACATTAAATTCCCTCAAGGTGTTAACAACTTTAATAAGTTACACGAACGACAAATTAATTAAGAAAATAAAGGTTCCTCACGCTATGATTTCGTCATTATACATTACATTATATGACTGTTTTGTAAATTTTATTCTTATTGATGCAAGTGTTAATCTATTTAACCATGAGAAGTATGCAAGCTGTAAAGATGGAAATGTAATATTTGAGTTTTTATATTCTATAACTGTTTAATCTAATGCATCGTTTATACGCTTACTGGTCTCGATTTACAACGTTAAGATGGCACGTTAGTAACTGCCTGTAATGCATTAAGTATAATCCAATTAAACATAAAGACGCAGAAGAAATATTCGATGGTATAAAATATTCTATATTAACTCAATTCTATATATTATTGAAAAACTTGTAGTTTAAGAAAACTCTAATCTAACTGGTTAGAAATAATTCAGATTTAAAGTAAACAATGAAAATCTTGTTGGCTTATAATAACGGCATTATTTGAATAATCTTCAGGATATGAATGAAGTTGTGTGAGATATTGCAATAGAAACATATCAAATAATTAAACATAGCCTTGACTAGATAAGGTTTCGTTATACGTTTTAAATAATGTTATATACAGAAAAGAATAGACAATAAGGCTTTTCTTGCGTGATACCTCATAGAAATATATCTTCTGTTGGCCTATCATGGTTATGATGTCACAGAGAAATGTCATGTGGTATGATTCTTAACTTTTTCTGTTATACTCCATATTACCAGTAATCATTATCATTACTCGATCTTTTTATATTTCACCCTGCTATAATTATTATTTTAAACAATCAAATATCAACATGATTTAACATCTGTAGAAGTAATGTTTATGTCTGGATTGCTTTCACCGAAGTATTTATATTCTGATTTTGAAATTAGCTTCTCAATTCACTTTGTTCAGTCCATAGATTTCAAAGGGGAAAACAACAACAAAATACATTGTGCATTCCAACAATTTCACCTTCGTTGACCTTGACAACATTAAGCACTAGTGTGTATTTTGTTTTCTAAAGCGTATAGCGTTTCTCGATATACCAAACGATTGACACAACGATGTTTTATGAACGAGACCATTAGTAAGTAACAACTATTCTCGTTGTTTAAAGTGTTTTTGCTATTTGATATTGTACTCAGTTATTAATTATATTTGTTTTCTCTGGTAGTAAATAAATCTAATTTCATTTATATTAGATTATTCTGTTATGTAGTGTTATAAGGTATTATGCATAATAATATCAGTGCCGTTTCTATGTTGAATGAACCTCGATAAGGTTGAGTGTTGACTAGCTATACTGTTTAATGATATTCCTTTCGAACACAAACATACGTTATCTTTTACAGTGATTTTAAAAACTATAAAGCTTATTACATTATCAGGAGCGTTTCTTACATAAATATGTTTTGAAAGCTGCGTAACACTTGCACAGATACACGTATAAAAGCCAGAATACCTTTAGGTAATGCGTGTTTTAAACTGAAGTGTGGAAAATGTCTGAGAAATATCTCACCCAAATCAAGAATAGCAAATGAAGAATGAGTCTAACATTGAACCTTTCTTCTTCAGGGGTAAACTGGAAATGGTTGAATTATATTCAAAATTGATCTCTAGACGTGCGATAACGTAACTCTCAGTCGACTGATAGTTTTAATTTCACGTTCCCGATAACCAGTTTATATAAGTGAGTTCTAGCCCTAAACAGCTTTAGTTTTCATGTTTCCGAAGACTAGTTCAGCTTTATAAAATATTAGCTTATGTTCTGACAATGTTTTAAGACTTCTGTTATTACATTATGCAGTAATTCTTTTTGTTTTTAATAAAGAAATATTTGTATTATGACCAAATGGCTATTAGTATTTTCAACGTGAGCGGTACCAAATTTGACATATGGGTAAAGCAGTCAGACCAGATGTTCCTATGAGTCAAAGCTATCTAAAGTTTAGAGTTTATGATCAAAGGAGAGCAGTCAGGCAGCAGCAACAACCGTCCCTTTTCCTGGTACTCTTAACGATGGCTTTAACAGTTATTAAGTACAGCAGGACGATAAAGTATCCCCCGTAGTATTCTTCATCAGATAAATGGAAAGTAAAAATTGCTTAGATCTTAATTAAGAGCTATTTTTGTCCGATATGCACAGTTGGAAATACACACAACCTAAAACAAACGTTTGGTAAATTTGTTTATTATTTCATTCACGTGATACCCGGTTGTATTTTTCCAGACTAATAACATCAGAGTTTCTCTGGTTAAACCATAATAGCTAAAATTGTACAATGTTTGAGCTACATTTACAACTTTGTGCATTAAAAATTCTTCTTCTGAAAAAAAGAAAAACATTTTACATTATTGGTTTACAGTTTATATTGAAGCTTAATCTAAAGTATTGGAAGTCTGTAATGATTGGGATGAAACCATCAATAACGCGAGTAAACGAAACAGATGATAAATAAATGATATATAAATTTGCATTTATATATATACTATACATGAATAAATACAGGTACATAGATAAAACATACTAATAAATGTATATATATATATATTTATATGGTACAATACTCTTACAAAATCTATACGACGAATGCTGCTATTCAAACACTCACATGGCGAGCATATCTATGCGGCAAACGTTCTTTTGGAGTGAATTTTCCAACAGCGAACTTTCCAAGACTCAACAGACGCTTCAATGCAGCTAATCATTGTAACAGTTCTTTTAATCTCTTTACGTTTCTTTACTTTCAGAAACTCACACATAAATATAAATTAAAAAACGAGATTCTGCGTACAACGAAAGATGAGTCTGATAACAAGAAAAATTAAAGCTGTGTATCAATGACTGAAAAGAAGCGAATCAGCCAGCTATGAACCATAACCCCGGTTAGAAGCTAGGCTAGTGATAAATTATTTTTGTTTAGTATCATTAATACACATAGATATATATATGTGCGTGTGTGTTCTGTGTGTATGTATATACACGTATTTTGTTGGTATAACCTACTCCCCCCCCCCCAGTGGCACAGCGATATGTCTGTGGAATTACAACACTAGAAACCGAGTTTCGATACCCGTGGTAGGCAGAACACAGATAACCCGTTATACAGCTTTGTGCTTAACTACAAAACAACATATAACCTAAATATTTTTTAATAATTTTAATTCATACTTTATATTTATCTTTACTAAGCAGCAATGTTTTTAACAATCCTCATTTATTTACATTATTTTGTCATCATGCGTTGCTTTCTCCTCGTAAAGCTGAATGTCTTTAACAATCCTCATTTATTTACATCATTTTGTCATCAGATGTTGTTATCTCCTCGTAAAGCTGAATGTCTTTAACAATCCTCAATTATTTACATTATTTTGTCATCATGCGTTGTTTTCTCCTCGTAAAGCTGAATGTCTTTAACAATCCTCATTTATTTACATTATGTTGTTATCAGATGTTGTTTTCTCCTCGTAAAGCTGAATGTCTTTAACAATCCTCATTTATTTACATTATGTTGTTATCAGATGTTGTTTTCTCCTCGTAAAGCTGAATGTCTTTAACAATCCTCAATTATTTACATTATTTTGTCATCATGCGTTGTTTTCTCCTCGTAAATTTTATTTAAATACCTAACTTGAATTTTATCAAACCATTTGTGGCTTCTATCGAGCGAGAACCCGAAGAAGGATCATGACTGATAAGTTGGGCATTGTTTTTCAAAATAAATAATGACATATATTTTGAGAGTGTATATCATTGATGTCTCTTACAAAATCGTTGCACATTTTTGTCCACATACTCGGTTATTTCGTATTAAATATTAATGACCAGTTATCAGTTTTCCCAGCCTAATTATTAGTTAGTTTGTTTGATTTGAATTTCGCGCAAAGCTACACGAGGGCTAGCCGTCCATAATTTAGCAGTGTAAGACTAAAGGGAAGGCAGCTAGTCATCACCACCCACCGCCAACTCTTGGGCTACTCTTTTACCAACTAATTATTAGACTATTCAACAGTGGCTACAGTAGATACGTTTCGCTATATTCAACATAACTTGTTAATTAGTGCTACCAAAATGTATTTTAAGAGAGTTAGTTTTTATCTTAGAGAATTATCTAATAAAATGTGGCTATTCAATCTTATCTTTCACTAATTATGATTTGGCAAAAACATATCGATGATTTTTGTGTTTCATTGATAACAAGAATATCCCAATTCTTCTATCTTTTCTAACATATATAAATACTAAATACAAATTTATTGAGTTTTCTTTGGAAATTGATAAACATTTTTTTTTATCTATTCTGTTATGTCGTACACTCGGATTTACATGTGTTCAAGTGCATCCCTTAAACCTACCCGTACAAACAAATAATTAGATTTTTCCTCTCATCATCCGATAGTAATTTATATTACAATGAACCTATGAAAAAACAAAATACAACAAAGTTATATTAAAGACATATTAAAGAAAATGGATATTCTCAAGCGTTTGAAAAATTCCCAGTTTTCCATGAAATACCAAAATCAAAATCGAATTAAAGAAACTGGAATAATTTACTTTACATACAAGTACTAAGAGAAAGGATTTTTACCTCAGGCAACATTAGTTTATCTTTTAAATAAACCATGCCCGTCTCTCAAATAGATGTTGTACATCCAAGAGATAAAAGATATCTCTAGGAATAGTGTGGTTCAACTTATCAAATAAAGTGTGAAAACTGTCATATTAAGTAGAATGCAAAAAAAAAGAAGCGATGTTAAAAGTAATAACTTAAAAAAGTAAACGTGTAGTAAAAGATTGAAAAAAAAATATATTTCATTAGCAGATCATTCCTTTGACTGAGGTTTTTATGTAATATTATGTATTGAATAAAATATGATGTGTATGGACGTTTTAGAAAGGTGACATAGTTACCACACTTGGTAAATAGGATGTAGGCCCAACACCCCTTGCACAAGTATGCTAACTATTAAATACAAATCAATAGATGGTGCAATACACATAATAAATACTGGCATTGAAGTAGACGAGTCACACCTTTCGGTTGATAAATAAAAGGTTGAATTTTTCTACCTGGGGTGTTTTAAGTAAATTCAGAAACTTGGGAAGTGTAAATAACTAGATATAACCTGATATTAATATGTAGACGAGCCAATGGAAAAATTGTGTTTGAAATCAAAATTGTAGCACAGTCGAGAGTTAATTCTGGTGTTGATATTATAGGTTAATCAATTGGAGCACAGATTGCTATAATAATTACAATACGATGTCGTTTCTGTTGACATTAGAAAAACATGAAAAACACAGATAAAAAAGATGGAAAAAGGACAATTTTTCAAAGATAACACAAAAAATATTATTTGTATGGCACCTCTAACTGACGAAACTATCTCCACGAAAATATAGTATAATCAGGAAATCTGAGCTGCCGATTGAAGTTATGAGATGGTCAGGTCCAACATTAAAAAACCAGATTTTAAAATCTCAGTACTCTACCGTACAATTTAATAAAGTCATCTGTCATACTAAAACGTGTTTGCAACCTAAATATGGCTGTCTTGTCTCCAATGTTGTTTACCAGCTTACACGTGACATGTGTCACCATACGTACATACGGGAAACGCAAGGATAGCAGAACATGTTGATGCTGTTTATAAACAACAACATGAAAGAAGCACAGTTTCAGCTAATTTTTTATCTCATCATGAAAATACCATCTTCCGAACAAATCATTGCTAAAGCCACCAAATACGTTGAAAGAAAATTTAAATAATCTTATCTCGTCGAACAACTACGAACACAGATGAATACGGACATCTTATAGTTTATTATTTCAATCCGTAACTAGGATACAACTTTTCTTTACTACGGGTATCTTTTGTTTATTTCAACGATACAGTTCTTTTAACAATAAGCTTTACTACTTTATATTGCAAGGCACGCTATAGATTTTATTATAAGTTATTATTCAAACCATGCGAAGCTTTTTACTGTAAGTTACGGTTTTTGGTTTAGTGGAACGCTTCTGAATAATCTATAAAGCGAAGTATTAAGTATCCAATTAGATAGAAATAACAAATTTTGGTATTTTAAGGTCGTTTATTTCTAGTATTAAAAATGTCTTTTATACACCAACGTGCATTACCAAAGATATTAAATAACGTTTCAATGATATCCAAGGTATTAAAGGAGGTATATTATTTAGATAGGCACAATATAAGAAAAAAAACACATCATCCAATGGTATACTGAAGAAGGATGTTGATGCTGTTGTGGCTTAGTTGTTGTTTTTTTTTCAATATATACAGTATTGGAAATAATTATGCAAACATAGTACAGAGTGGATATATAATGCACATTACACAATACATTTTCTATAGAAAATTAATGTTGTCTAATTGCTTTGACTTGGGACAATGTAAGTGGATGTGAGGCAACCAATCTAAAACTGCCAAACCAGCATAAGTACAGACGAATCTTCTAGGTTTGAGCTGTTTGACAACGATCAACTGCAGTTTGTTCGACGGAAGACAGGGGAGGACTATGCCAGTCAGTGTGCGACAGCTACAGGAAAGCATGGAGGTGAATCAATACAGTTGTGAGGTTAAATTTCAGCCGAGGGTTTCGGGGACTTGTATAAAATCGAAGGCACCCTGATCGCCGACAGATATGTGCTTGCTTTAGTCCACCATGCCATTTCATTAGGAACACATCACATTAAACAGGGTTTCATCTTTCAACATGTCAATGACCCCAAGCATGCAGCCAATGTAATGAAAAACCCATTTAGAATGTAAAGAGACTGATGGATGTGATCTTCACAAAGTCCTAATGTGAACATTGTCGAGGCCATACTGGGTTACACGGATGCTGAAGAAGTTAAACGGCAATCAAACAACTTGGGTGAATTGTGAAAAAAGTGTTACAGAACGTTTGGAACAGCATTCTACAATACTTCATTGATAAACTGTATGAGAACATGAAAGCATGACGTCAAGCTCTATACAAAGTATCATACCAAGTATTAATGTTCTGAACAATGTATTCACGTGTCTTCTCATTCTATACCCACTTTGTGCTCTGTTTCCGTATTTATTTATAATACCGTACTTTTTTCCTTTCATACCTTGTACAGTTTGTGTTGGTATTGTTGTTGAACAAAATGATCGTTTGAGTGTTTTAAATACATTATCATATTGACCAAAGTTACATATTCATCTCTTATATTTTTATCTAAAACAATTTGTAACAGTCACTCTACAAAATGATCAATGATCCTCTATGATTTTGTTGTATTTTTGTAATTGACTGAAGTTGATGAATGAAGATCCTCAATATTCTTATATTCGTAGTAATCTAGTTACATAGCACATAACAGTCACTCTACAAAATGATCAATGATCTTCTATGATTTTGTTGTATTTTTCATTTATGTTGACAAACTTGCTTTTCAACAACACTTAAATTTGTAGTTCACAAATTTCCAAAGAAAGCGATGCAACACTAATCATTGTCTTTAGCCTATTTTGAACTTTGATTAATGTCAAATCCTCTCATGTTGAAAATCAAAGTAAGACTGTTTTCGTATTCAATACTAACAGAACCACTTTATGTAACTACTTAATTTGTTTCTCATCTGTTGGTACATTTCTATATGACACATACAATGGAACTATAATTTTATGAACAGAACACTAGCTATAATTGTTTTTAATAAATTATGCTAATTGTCATTTAAGTCAGATATGATTTGTTAGCTAATACATAGATGCTACCATGTTCAAAATATATTTACATCTCCCTTAAACAGGGGTTTGTTATTTGTTTATATATTACACACATAGTGATTGTGGTAAATCTATATACATCTCTCTTAAACAGGGGTTTGTTATTTGTTTACATATTACACACATAGTGACTGTGGTAAATTTATAATCCTCTAATAATTGAAGTTTTTATTACACTCTAGCATGTTTCATATTCAAACGTATAGTTTAGTACCGATTCTAAAAATTTAAAACTGTTGTTAACCTCCAGCCTTAATACTTTCCATGTATGAAATATTAAGTTTCCAATTAATGAATTATAATTACATTTCGATATGTGACATTAAACCTTTAAAGTGTAGTAGCTCTTACAGACGTAAACTGAATGGTCAACTAAATAACCATATGTTGTACACACTTGTTTATAGCGTGTTAATTGTGCTGCTTCATTTAATATGTGCAGATGAATTGTTTGTAGCTTTGTAGGTGTTTGTCTTCATTGAATGTGTGTATATTATTTATTATAGCCTTAGTTGTTTGGCTGTAAAAAACAAATTTAAGAGCATCAGCATTTCCCCTGAAGAAGAAAGGTCCACCTATTGAAAGCGCTCGGGTTATAGGATAACGTATTTTCATGTTAAATTGACTTCCTGAACCACCGTATTTTTCTAACACTGTGAACATTAAATAATATATATTTTAGATACATTATTTTAGCTTTGATTTAAACGACAAATTGGATAGACCAAACAGCACACTAGACATATTTCCATAATAAAATATACTTACATTGAGTGAATTGTGTCTTGAGAAGTTCAGCGCACACGACAAATAACGTATTACGACAATCAATTGTGAAGAGTATATTAAAATACAGAGGAGGATGAAAATTAAAGGATGACTTCCACACATTCTAACTGCATAATTATGGAAATGTTTGCTATGAAATACATTTTTAGTACAAATTCGAAAACCGAAAGAGCAATTAAGCTCTTATTGTACACTTATAACTACCCAGTTTACGTCAGGTATTGAAATTCGATTACGAGGATCCCACTTTGAGACTAATAATGGTTGGAGACGGCTTGAATGGGTAATGAAGAAAACACTTTAATATATGTTTAACATAACAGCAAATGTACAACGTTTCGACAAGGTTTTGTCTCCAAGCGTTATTAAGTTAGGTATCTCACACGTTTTCATCCCAATCCACTGTGTTGATTGAGGACAGGATTTGAACGGGTCATCTTTCTACACAAGTACGACATATAGTTTTCCATACGATAGCATGGCTCTGTATAGGGTTGGTATTTATAAAATATAAGTTATTGTATTTTGTATAATAATTATATAATTAGAATATGGTGGAGTTGTAACTTAAAATCTACCAGAGTTTTCATCAGAGTCTGATCAGGAAACATATGATCAGACACAAGAAACTCCTGGAAAGTTAGTTTTTGTAAACAAGAATCGCAAACAGATAATATCACATCTCGTAAACTGCTAAACTATTTTTCACATTTCATTGATTTCATTTCTAAAGTAGTTAATGAATGTTCCCAACAAGGCAAACCCTTGGAACAAATAAAAATTGTCCTAAGACCTACTCCAAAATATTCATATTAGATCACATTATAGTAGTTCCAGAAGATGTTCACAGTTCATTACAGTCTTGTGGATAACTTTATGTTCTACTGTAAATAAGGACACGCCAGTTTCTCGAGTTTGAGATACTTTTCGATGTTTCGACCATGTTTATGACTCACACCTCAAAATATTACTTGACTAATTGTGTTGTTGAACTACAAGAATTTATTGCATTAGCTCTTGCAAATGAGGAATAGCAGTAGGTGTTTTTCTTTTTCTCAATATTGAATCCGCTTTTGGCTCAGTTATCATTAACTGAGTCCTTATAAAACTATATTCCAGTGAATAGAGGTCGAATTTCACGACAGCTCGATCACTTCTCAATCAGAGAACGTTTGATCCACATTTGAATGATGAGCTACGAGGATATTGGCTGATCCCTACCAATTTCAACATTATGCTATCAGATCTTGAAAATAATATACACGAAGAAATATTTGTAGTATTTATTCCAATAATATTGAAGGGTGGAGACATGGTAGGAATGCTGGTGTTGACTTACCCTCATTTCAAGAAAGACTGAAGGCAATGAAGAAATGTGCTTTTGGATGAGTTTTCTTTTCTGTTCCTCTTAAATGTAGGTAAATGATTTCCAATCATTGTAGCATCATTTTTGTAGATGTTCTGAAAATATGGAACTTAGGCTTAACTATTACTTGAGACTTACTTTTGACCACTACTTAACTTGGTGACCTCACGTTTACCATCTGGAAACCATGTATTCATTTTCAAGTTCAATATGTGGTGCTTATCATCCTATACAAGCAGATAGCATGGATTCATTATTCGTAACAAAAACATCTGTTGTTCTTGAGCAAGTAAGTATTCACAAACAGGTAAGTTCAAGTGATTGTGGTCATTTGGCAGCTGCTGTGGCTACTTCACTCTGTTATAGCATTCCTTCTCTCAAATGTATTTGTGACCAATCCAAAATATGGCACTTTATGATGTCAAGTTTTGTAAGGGATCATCATATCCACACAGTAAAGCTGAAAGAGGTAAGGCACCATGATGCAAGTCGTAAGATATGAAAGTTTACAGTTTATCTAGACAGCTATAGTTTGCAGGTGATGGTCTCATTGTAGTGTTTACAGTGCAGCAGTGGTATCATTAAAACGTGTGAAAATATAAAAAAAATACACATTCAACGACAAGTGTGTATCACTTACCTATTCTAAATGTTGTTGAAATGTGAAAAGGGCATAAGTGTTATGTTACTGAAACGTTTCATAGCTTTTTCTTTTCCAGTTATTATAATCAAAATGCTATGTTATTGAAATATTTAATTGTTTTTTCCTTTTCCAGGAAGTTGGATAATCAACGATGTTCTGAAGTGTTTATTAATTCAAATATAGCTATCATAATAAGTATTGTAAAGTTCAACGTTGAGAGGAGGGGATGGCTGTAAGGGCCGAGATGGAGCCACTGTAACAACAACAAATATTCATACCTTCATGAGTATTTGTCAAAAATAATTTCCACAATATAAAAAATAAACTTTCATGTTTTCCAGTCTTTGTACGTACAAGTTACAGACATGAGCTTGGAGTATTTTTTTCTTATTTGTTAATGGATTTGTTTTAAATTACTGTATTATTTCATCCGCTCTTGCATGCCAAAATCCTTCCACTACACATGATAATTAAGGTAATTAATCCTTTCTACTTTGAAATGCATAAAAGCTGTATGAAAACAAATGTACGTGGGATTTACTAATGGAACTATCTAGAATGACAGTGACATCCTCAGAAATCTGTTAAAAACACAACTTATGGGTTTTCTCTTCTGCATTTCTTTGTTGTAGAAAAATTTTGGTATATTTCATTCTGATTATTTTTCTTGTTTTAAGATCAAGCAAGAAAAATATAGGGTGGCTACAAGGGAAGAGTGAAAGTCATTTTAAAAAGAAACTTGTTTGGTAGATGTTTGGTTGGGAAATAAATTTGATATACATTAAAATCCCGACGAAAATTATATCAATAGACCAGCATCCATTACCATTCCTGCAGATCTACACGATACAGCAAAAATTACACATGACAATTATATCAATAGACCAGCATCCATTACCATTTTTGCAGATCTACATGATACAGCAAATATTACACATAACAATTATATCAATAGACCAGCATCCATTACCATTCCTGCAGATCTATACGATACAGCAAAAATTACACATGAAAATTATATCAATAGACCAGCATCCATTACCATTCCTGCAGATCTATACGATACAGCAAAAATTAAACATGACAATTATATCAATAGACCAGCATCCATTACCATTCCTGCAGATCTACACGATACAGCAAAAATTACACATGACAATTATATCAATAGACCAGCATCCATTACCATTCCTGCAGATCTATACGATACAGCAAAAATTACACATGACAATTATATCAATAGACCAGCATCCATTACCATTCCTGCAGATCCACATGATACAGCAAAAATTACACATGACAATTATATCAATAGACCAGCATCCATTACCATTCCTGCAGATCTACACGATACAGCAAAAATTACACATGACCATTATATCAATAGACCAGCATCCATTGCCATTCCTGCAGATCTACATGATACAGCAAAAATTACACATGACAATTAAATCAACAGACCAGCATCCATTACCATTCCTGCAGATCTACACGATACAGCAAAAATTACACATGACAATTATATCAATAGACCAGCATCCATTACCATTCCTGCAGATCTACACGATACAGCAAAAATTACACATGACACCTCTTATTATTTGGACTAAGTGCTTTGATAGAACACGTGTAAACCTGTTGAATTTGATAATAATTTCGAAGTCTTATTTTTATCAACTGTATATATACTGTATTTAAGCTCAGCACTAACACACTTAACGAATAGCTTGAACTTTAAATAATTAGGCTGTTTATGTAACTTATGAATTATATTTCTTTATGAACAGAAAGTTAAATGAATAAAATTAGTTAAAAACAACATTTAATTCAAATTAGGATGGGATAGAATTTGGTACTTAAAGGTATTTTATGAAATTTTGACTGGAACGGGAATTAGGAGAACAGTGGTGACAAGTTACAGTGACACTAGGCTTAGTTTCATACACTTATTATCTGTACTATTTAATTAACCTTAGATGTCAACTATTTGCGAGAGGATATTCAGGCGTGTCTACTTTGATATTATAAATAAATATTACAAAAAAAAAGAAATTTGCTACTCCAAGGTTGAACTCCAAAACAATTCCATTAACACAAGTTCAGAAATACAAGACCACCATATTTAGCCATTTGGTTAAGTATGTAAACTCCTCCAAGTTAAACTATGTAAACATCGACGATCAAACTGAATTATACTAATAAAAAGTTACATAATTAACGTATGCGAAACATTTTTAATTAACTGTGAACTGATTTACCACCAAATAGATTAAACAGTTCGCTAACTTAGGCACTTTTCTTTTTGGCATTTAATGAAGATAAGTAAGCTTTTGGTGAGTTATTATTATAAGGGACATTCCAACTTAAGCATCTAAAATACTTCAATGAGTCATCTTATTAAACGGATGAAAAGCGCAGTAATGCATGTACTGTTGCTATTGCTTTGGTATCCAATTAATTATTAATCAATTATAGCTCATCCATGTAAATTATTTCCGATGAATCTAGAAGAGAGGTTTTCTCGTTAATTTGAGTAATTCCTGGTTGCATGCTGATCGAGTTTATGTTATTTGATATGCTACAAGCGTGTTTTACATCTACATGCAAAATTCTAGATAAATTTGAGAAACAATTTTCCGTTCATTAGTTCGATTTTCTACTGCCTCATTGTTGTTACTAGAAATATGTAGACTGTTCATGGTGCATCTGTGTGAAGAATTTGGAAGTCTCGTAGAAGTAGTAATTCAATTCAAACTATATATCAATCATGGCCACTCGAATATGCAATTAACGTTTTCAGAAAGGACTTTAGAGAGATATTTAGTAATTTCGCCTTATTATCTTTATCGAATTAAGTCATTTTATTTCATTACTTTAGAAACTTATTAATTTAATAAGATACATATTTGTTTTATATTTTATTGAGTCATTATTGTAAACTATAGAGTTACAAATTAAAAAAGTAATTGAGCTTAGCTCAGAGGATTTAAATATATTATGAGATAAGACTTAGCCTGAAGTGTAAATTACCTGTCAAAATTAAAAATAAAATACTTAGTTTAGTAAAATATGCTTTTAGCCATTGAGAAATCGGAGGAACAGTAGTTATTTACATTTTAGAGTCTTCTCTCAAAATCTCGTGGTTTCTCTCTCTAAATGAAAAAAGACAATTTTATATTATCTTAATAAAAGAAAACAAGAAGACAAACGTACAAAAGATTTAGTGGATTATATAAATTATTCACGTTTATACATACTAACATAATATAATCGCTCTTTGTTGCGGGGCTTTGAGCACCTCCTCATGATTTCTAAAAGCCA
The DNA here is from genome assembly GCF_000517525.1 of Limulus polyphemus. Classification (NCBI taxonomy): domain Eukaryota; kingdom Metazoa; phylum Arthropoda; class Merostomata; order Xiphosura; family Limulidae; genus Limulus; species Limulus polyphemus. The sequence continues at coordinate 200,670 of NW_013666070.1, read as the reverse complement.
TATATATAGAACAAGTTCCCATATTATCCTCAATCACTATTATAACTACCTCAAGTGAGTTTGTACTCGAGTAACAACTGTAAGGTCACCCACCCGTAGTACCTGAGCACGTGGACCAGATTTTCTCATACTAGTTTGTGAGTTTTAAACGTCCCTAAGGGAACCAAGAACATAAAATCTGATACCATATATTCGATCCTTTTGTTTTGTGTGTATACCAGTAAATATACTGTTACTCAAAAACACTTACAAGCACAAAAACTCCTTAGTTATTGAAAACAGACAATGACTATTAGACAAAAGTTGTGCTTGACTAAATCATAAATGGAAAAAAATCGCCTATATCAGTGTAGGCTTAGGATACAAGTGCAAATTATCTTTCTACCGGTTAGTGCTTTTACAGTTCATCAGAGTTTTATGTTATTTTCATAACTGATTCAATACGTAAATCTAGATACCAAAAAATATAACGTACTGATGAAAATAAAACAAGTTCGAATTCAACGAATATATAAAATGTAGCTTTGGAATCAATAATATCAAAAAAATACAGTTTTAGTTCTTCCTTTCATACATTCCAAAAGCTATTGTATTTGCACGTATATACAGATGAGAGAATGAGTATACACTTATTAGGACAAAAAAAAAGCTCTACAACTGTAGTTTTATTGAAACAATAACTCTATTAGATATATTTACATGATTATAGGCACACACACACACAATAAAAGAAAACCTAAGACGATAAGAAGCATTTTTAAACAACGTTTCACAACAAAATATCTGAAAACTCAAAACCTAAAATATTATAGAAGGAATAAACTAAATCATACGATTAGTTATAGCACAAGCTAAATATTATGTAGAAAACATGTACTACATTAAATGCAATTAAGTTAGAGTAAGAACAACACAAACAGGGAGTCACGAGTTCATCCTGAAAGTACTGTAAAAGTTAATGTGAGCTACATTGGCTGATAATATAGTTTTTAAAGACTTTAAGTGGGAGAAGGTAAAGATATATATGTTTTATTAAATTGTCAATTAAAAGGCTTTTACTTATACTTTTTAATAGTATGAATATATAGTGTGCTGTTGTTGGACTTAGGATTCTTCTACAGTAGGTGTCTGTGACTTGTTAGCGATAAATTCAACGATGAATAAACAGCACGCGCTTCACTTGTTTTTAAATAATACATATATATTTGGAAATCATAAACACTATTTATATATAGTTCTCTTCTTCTTGTCAAAAGTCCATTTAGGCCTATTCAATTATTTTAGAATTTCAGTCAACAAGCCAAACTATCTTATCTATTTCTATCGCACTAGAATTATATGGGATTCACTTACAGTTGTGACGCAAGTTACCGTAATCGTTCGGTCTTTTTTTCTTCTGAAAATCCTCTGTTCCTTTTGTCAAAATGCACTCTGGCTGATTCGATTACTTTAGAACCACGCTCTGACGGAATAATTCTTCTTATTTTCTACTGTTAGTCTTACACTAACATATTAAACGTTAAGCCTATCACTTCTACGGTAGTTAACTTCACGCTCAACTTTTCCTTGCCCGTAATTTTACTCTCTTCTGATATTGTTTATCTCTGTTTTCGCTCGTCTCATACTATTTATATTTTTATCACTTAGTCGTCTGGCCTTCTAGAAATCTCTTTATTCTTAACGCCAGTGTGTTGCACGCGACGTTCGATAGTCTCAACATCAATGAATTATAAACATAACTTCCTACAATCGTCTGCTTTTAACGTTTATTATAACAAAAACCAAACAATAATAATATATTCACTCAGAAAATAAATTAAGCAATAATATCTAAACACTTTTATATCATGACATTTTTGTATTATTAAGTGTAGTCTTTCGCAAATTATTGGTCACTAAATGAATAACTTCTGTTGATGGTTGAGGTTTTCACGTAAATCTGCCCTATTTGTAATGTTTACTAAGTAAGGGTGGCGGTTGGGTGTAAATATATTTAAAGATATATTGCTATGTAATATAATTCTTAGCAACTAAAATGGGTGTCGGTTGGGTTCTTTATCCTGATTATGTGTAAGGGTACCATAATCACTTTGCATAAAAGGCGGACTCAAATTAATATAATTATTTTATTGCTATTTTTAATGGGTAGGTTATGGCCACGGATAGTTATGGGTTGAAGTACTTGGATCTTCTCCTTAGGACTTCAGGCTAGCGATCCGAGTTGAAATCCATGCAATATTGACAAAATATTCCCACACTTTAAGCTGCAGGTGCGTTGTAAGAGTGACAATCAATCCATTAGTTTATATGGTAGGAATAGGATGCCGCTCTCTGGTTGCCCTCTCTCTAGTCAATATTCAAAAATAAGAAACGGTGGCAAATACCTTTAGTACTTTACCAGAAATAGTAAAATGCAAATAACAAGCCTTTAATTTTTTATCTGTTGCAAACACTTTTGTTTTGTACCTGCGTTGTCGTTGGGTGGTCTTTATTTGGATTCTTTCACACAATCTTCGCAAAAATAAATACACACATTTTATATTTTTTTTATTTGTCATGTTAAAGCAGAAATTTATTATTCATACATCACGTGTCGGTAAATATCCAACCGTCTTACTACACAATTTAAATTTTTAGGCAATGTGCATATGACTTGTCTAATCATTTTTAGATATTGAACACTGTCATATGTTACAAGAAGGTCATATTTAAAAACGTGGAAAACTAGAATGTGAATGATAATAAATACACTGTATAACTTAGTTAAAACTGTTAAATGGATTTTTAACTACAATTCAACAGTGTTAAGTACTCGTTTGTTAGAGAACGTTCGAAATTAATAATTAGTTTTCACTTGAATAGTGTAATTAATCATATTTTACGTCAAAACCCAATGTAATTTGACTATTCTTTGTGAAAAGCCTTTTGAAAATTGGATTAGAAAATTGATAGCTAAAGTTAAAGAATTATTTTCTTGCAACTATAGCATATCTTTTGTTAAGTGGTACAACACATCATGATACAAAGAAAAAAGGTGTTTTTTTTCAAGAACTTGAATTTTCATCATTCAGTAAAATTAATTAGTCACAAGTAACGCTGTAATATTCTAAAATATATAGGAGAAAAATTCTTCAAGATACCTAATGTTAAGAGCTGAAAAATGACAAAACAGAACTTTTTCCATGTATGAATCAATTATTTGAAGTATTTACTTTTCTGTTAAAGTCTTTAGTTAGCAGTTTGATATCTACTTGCATGTTCTTGAGGCACTTCAAATTTTCAGAGAAGATTAATATTACTTTCCTCGGAGTTGTGATATAAAGAAATCAGATGCATGCACTCATTTTAGTAATAGAGGGTTGTGCAATTATAAAATTATTTAGGCAACAGGAATCTTCTATTCCGGATCTAGAAAACTATGAAACTACTTATTTTGTACTTTATCAAGTGTTAAAATAATGATCAAGGTTGAATCATGCAGATTCATACTGTAAACTTTCACGTTAAAATAATGATCAAGGTTGAATCCTGCAGATTCATACTGTAAACTTTCACGTTAAAATAATGATCAAGGTTGAATCCTGCAGATTCATAC
>NW_013666070.1:186047-197030 GCF_000517525.1 Limulus polyphemus | reverse complement strand
ATTCATACTGTAAACTTTACACGTTAAAATAATGATCAAGGTTGAATCCTGCAGATTCATACTGTAAACTTACACGTTAAAATAATGATCAAGGTTGAATCCTGCAGATTCATACTGTAAACTTTCACGTTAAAATAATGATCAAGGTTGAATCCTGCAGATTCATACTGTAAACTTTCACGTCTCTTTGAAAAGTGGTTTAACATCAAATTTACGTAATCTAATTACACACTATTTTACATCTTCATGAAATGAAACTAAATGAAGAATACGGATGTTAAACATGTAATATCTAAACATGCTTTCATTACCTCTTAAAGTTGTCTTTGTGTCACTTTCCGAGCACGAACAGTCAAAACTTTAAATATGATTAAAGAAATGTTGCATATTTCTTATGAACTGAGGTAATCTTTTATGAGACAAAACTTTCCCAGTTCAAAACGTTCAGACTTTTTTTTTTTTAATCGAAAACGAAGTCTACATGCAAACTATTATGTCATATATTTGTTTATAGGCTAAACGAACGTAACTTTTGAATGTTCATAATATTTGAATACTGTTGCTATCCGTTGCGATTATACCTATATGGTGGTTTTCTATTAAAGCAATAGGATACAGAATTTTTAACTAAAATATTGAAATATTTAATATTTGTCGTTCTTATTAAGTTGAAATTAATTTTATATTACCAACAGGATTACTCTAGGTATAGTACAAACGTAACATTATGATAAACATTAATATTTATGAATGACAATTAAAACCTACATCGCTCACAAGAGAAATATTTTATCTTCTATTTACACAATTTTTGTCCATATGTAGTAAATTAATCAAGTATTTTGCAATTCTTATTTTTAATAAATAGCATGGTATGTGTTGCAATCCTCTATCTTATATATATGCATTATAAATGTAAATAATTTATGGAAGTCAGTATTAAAATTACAGTAAAATGATATATGTTTTATTTTCGTAGTTTCTGAATTATATGAAAACGAGGCGTAAGGAAGCTAAGATAAGGCTTTCGTTTAAGGATGATGAAAAAACAAGAAATAAAATAATGATAACTATAGGGTAAATAAAATAAATAGAATTTACAAGATCTGATTAAAAATTAGAAAAAAAAGACTAAAACAACATCGCAATAAAGGTCTTTAAAATATATACTTAAAGTACACTTATATAATCGTAAATAGAAGGTTATAAAATGTAGTGGAGAAAATCGGTGAACTGAGATGTTAGTGAACTAGTGTTTCAAGGAGCTGCAATGATTTAAGCAGAAGTCTTGATTTATTCCACTGGGATTGTTAGGTTTGAGTACAGCTATCGAATGAGCTTTAGTATACAGCCAGTTTGTTGTTTCTCTTGAAGTTGGATACTTTAGCAACGAACGAAACAGATGTTATTGTAAAGCAAGTTAAAGTGGTCGCCAGTAACGTTTTTTTGTTATATTTCGTGTATGTTGCTACTAGGAATGAATTTAACATTTCTTTCACTTTGGCATGTGTATTTTACCACTATGGTTTAACTTCAATCATATTCCGTGATTTATTTGTCATCTACAAGCCACACTTTTTAACATTAATACTAAAAGTGGCTAAGAATAACTCTCTGTTCGGGTTACAAATGTTATGAAAAAACCACAATATTTAAAATATAGGTTGCTCATCAAAATGTTAATTTAATGTTGGGTTATTGTCTTACAGGTGACTGCTGTTGTTCACCCCTGAATATTGTCATCTAATTATCTGAGGAGCGAGACCTGGTCGGCGGTAGAGGGAAACTTTATGCAGTTCCTTCTGTAACTCGGTGTTGTCATCTAATTATCTGAGGAGCGAGACCTGGTCGGCGGTAGAGGGAAACTTTATGCAGTTCCTTCTGTAACTCGGTGTTGTCATCTAATTATCTGAGGAGCGAGACCTGGTCGGCGGTAGAGGGAAACTTTATGCAGTTCCTTCTGTAACTCGGTGTTGTCATCTAATTATCTGAGGAGCGAGACCTGGTCGGCGGTAGAGGGAAACTTTATGCAGTTCCTTCTGTAACTCGGTGTAAAGCTAGTTTGATTGAAGATTCTATCATATAGGACAACTATTGTTGACATCATGTATTGTTAAGGCTGCCAAAATGTGTAGTTCTGTTTTGCGATGACGAGAAAGCCTTCTCAGAAGCATGTCCGAATCAGAAATATTTGTTTTTACCAATTTCAATAGACTAGGTGTTAAGAAGTAAAGTATATTATCGAGATGGTAGTTCCTTCTTAAAATTGATTTCTTTTGTTAATTAGATTTTCCTTTTTTAATTTGTGTTTTGAGATCTGCTCAGTTAAGACAGCCTTAAGCTGTGTATATGATATTTAGAAAGAGTAAATGTACTTAATGTGTAAATTACAGTTATGGGGGATGAATAGCGCTGTGAAATAAAATGTTATTAACTAATTTTAGATTTTCTGAGGTGGTCTTGGGGGATGTATTTGTAATATAGTGATGATGGCGAATACCAGAATGTTTCTGTTATTACACACGATTTGTTGCAGCTATTAAAAAGTTACATATAAAGTCTGTATAGTTTCCTATCTTTATTTTGACATTATGAAATACCTATTGTGAATACTTTTTTAAAATTAATTTAATGCATAAATATATCGTCATAGTACAGTGGTCTTTTGAAACTATGATGTTTGACAGAACTTTAATATGTTAATTCATTAAACAGCACTATATTATTACTTTTATGTGAAAAGTTTTGTTTGAATAAATATGTTTGCTCGCTAGGAAACTGGTTAAGTTTTCAACTTCCACGGAATTTAGATTTTACCTCAAATTTCATTAGTGTTTGACAGGTATAGGAAATGGTTTTCTAGTTACAATATTTTTGGATTTAAAAGTGCTTTTAGGGCTAATTCTCGGATCATGTTATTCTCCCTCTCTTATGATTCCACAGTAAGTAGTACATCTATCCACGTACTTCTTCTATTTAGTTCTGGCTTGGTGTGTTAATTATGTTTTGTCAATAATTTACAGAACCAACACAAAATAGAAATATATACAATATTTTAACCACATTTCTCTCAACGCGAACGCTAACTTCAACTGTATGGCATATGATATAGTTCTAATGTAAGTTAAGGATTGATGTACTGGTTTCTATGGGAATAAGAGCAAGCTTCAATTTTATCTTGATCAGATTAGTTTATGCAAATAATTTATTAAAAATAATTCTTTTTTAAATGATAATTATTAGTAACCAAATTTTCAGCTTTATTCAATACTATACACTTTTATTAATTCTGTACTTTAAATTATACTTCAAGCATGTTACATTATGCAGGATTATGAATAATAAATGGGGAAATAAAATTACACAACAAAATACAACACAAAACTTAAATAAGTCAAGAATTTATTAAATATTTGAGGATGAATCTCATAGCTACGAAATGAATATTCTATATGTACACGAATAATAAAAGAAGAATAATTGAAGAATTTACTTTTTTAATCAACTTACAAACGCCATTTGATCATCTTTAGAAAATTTTTATTATTTCATTCTATTTCGTGAAATTCAATGCACATTAACTGTCACGATAGGAAAGGATAAGATAAAAGTAATCTGACAGACTGTTTGTGAACTTTCATATAAGAAGAACTAGAATTCATTTCCGAAATATCTAAAAACTGTAATGTTTAACGTGGTTCATCTTTATTAAAATGCTCTTGAAGGGTAGAATGTTTTATCTAGAAAATAAGTTTTCTTCAATGAGTTAAACCCAAGGAAGCTTTTCTTAAAATAAATATGTGGCTAGATAATGCGCATTTTTTTTTTTACTTGAACATTACAAAAAAGAAGAGTTGAAGCAAACATAGATCCAAAAGGCCTAGCATTTAATAAAAATTGTTAAAAAAAGAAATACGTAATCTATAACAAAATACCACACATCAGAACTATATATCTTATTTCTACTCTTATGAAAATTGCAACATCAGAGTAAGCGTGCTTCCATAACATATGTGTTTTCTTATTTTTAAACGTGGGATTATAGCTGAGCGGGTAAAATTACATTGTTCCGTTAATCTGGACTGTCATAGAATAAAGTTAAAGTATTCAGTATAAAATAATTTTCCCATCACGAAAATGGCGAATTGTTTTCAACGAGTATTAATAAAAGTATTCAGAAGTGTAAGAGAAGGCCGAGTTTTTATCGTTCTAGAATGGATGCGATTTACGGAAATAAAACTCATAATTTAGAATTATTTGTGGTTTTTGTTCTTTTCCAAAAATAAATTTTGTACTCCATTTGAAACTGTTTCTTACTTTTTATGGAACATCTCAGGAGATTTACGTCACAGAACTGAATCATACATATTTTTATTAACTTCTTTAATGACATATTGCTTCTAAAAGTTGACTAAAGCTACTTCTCTTACTTTTCTGTTCTTATTTTCCTGTTTCGAAATATAAAATGACAGAAATATGTGACAATGTTTCCGAAGACGCAGGTGTGATATTCGTTATTTGATGATCAATATATATTTGTTTTTGTTTGTTTGTTTGTTTTTGAATTTCGCGCAAAGCTACACGAGGGCTATCTGCACTAGCCGTTTTTAATTTAGCAGTGTAAGACTAGAGCTAGTCATAACCACCCACCGCCAACTCTTGGGCTACTCTTTTACCAACAAATAGTGGGATTGACCGTCACATTATACCGCCCCCACCGCTGAAAGGGCGAGCATGTTTGGTGGGATACGGATTCGAACCCGCGACCCTCAGATTGTGAGTCGAGCGCCTTATCCACCTGGCCATATCGGGCTCCGAATAGATAATTCGGTGTAATGATTTAGAATGAAATGAATGAAGTAATACACAAAATCATTGATATGTTTTATGTGCATGACATATGTTATTTTCAGTTATGAACTGTTTTAGACAAATTTTGTCGAACCCGCGACCCTCAGATTGTGAGTCGAGCGCCTTATCCATCTGGCCATGCCGGGCCAACAATATATATATATTTAAAACGGCATGTGAATATCCTTTCGAAATATATTTTCAATTTTGTAAAAAAACAAAACAAAACAAAAACAGGAACGTTAAACATTTTCATCTCTTAAGAAAAAAGAGTGAAGGAAATTATGTAACTGAAGCTCGTGTAACTTCGAAACGTTATAACTGAAGCTCGTGTAACTTCGAAACGTTCTGCCGATTTGACAAAATAAGTACCCGTAAAATTTGAAACGTTGTTTCACTTCTGCTAGAACGAAATGTTGAAAAAAATGTAGCATATAGTGATATTTATCAATCGGCAACTTGAAAATCCGGCTTAAACATGACATTAATGAAGCTTTTTAGGTTGACAAACCCCACAAATATTGAAATGCTACCGTGATTACTTGTTGAAGTTTTGTTAGATAGTAATTTTAATATGTAAAATATAATTTATAGAAGGAAACAATGAATATTTAGTTATTTGTGAGACAAGATAAATGCTGGTAATTTGTAGTAGGTTCACGGAGTTGCAGTTCATGATGACAAGTCGAACATTTAAGCATAAAGAAAGAATAGGAATTTTAACTAGAACATTTGTAGCAATGTATATGAAAGTTGGTGCATATATATTCTCCTGTTGTCATAGTCGTTTTCTTGAAACGTGAATGTATTCATCGTAATTTCAGTACGTAATATCTCATAAAAATACTCGGGAATTTTTTGTAACAGAAGGATATATTCTGATATAATTGAAGGTTCTGAATTCAACTGAATCCTAAAATTAATTGCTTCGAGTGTTCCAGTAAAATATTACCTAATTTTCTAAACAATGTAATTTTAGGACATTCGTGTTTAAGTTAAGCCTAATAGGATCAAAGTTTACAAGATGGCTAAAGTTATATTTCACTACCATCATTACTTAATACATTTACTGACATTATAACATTTTTTATGACAATATTTCTGCAATGAATATGTGAGGAATTTAATGAATGAAAAATTTGCTCTCGTCAATGAAAACTTATAATCTTTAATTTTGGCAATATGTAAGTTTGTTTGAAGGTAAGCACAACGTCACACAATGCGCTATCTGTGCTCTACCCCCCACGGGTATCGAAACCCGTGTTCTAGTGTTGTAAGTCCATAGACATACCACTATGCCACTGGGGGGGGGGGGGTGAGTTCGTCCTCGTTCTTCTATTATACAGTGTCATATTTTCACAATCAAATATTTTTCATTAACAAAAGTTGTATATTTTATTTTATTTTTTATTTACTAATAGACTGCCAAACTTCAAAACCTTGTTGCGACCATAGAGTTAAAATTATTTAATAAGTGACCTGATTAGATGTTTCGGGAAGTAAAAATACGACAGAACTATATGTACCTACATGTTCTTACAAGAAGGGTCATTTTGTTAGGAAAAATATGCTTTTTTTTTGTTAGGAATATGTAAAGTCACCAAAGCCATTGTAGTAATGCTGCAGTTATAAACATGATGGATTCTTATTTGAAAAGCAAATTAATCCTATGACCATTTCTAAACGCTTTAGTATATCATTATTTATTCACTGAAATATGTATTAGTTATGTATTTGTCAAATAATTCTTATATACATTTTCATGAAACATTGACTATAGAAACCTGAACAGTAGACAGTTATCTATGGTTTGTATTTATTATTTCTAGAAAATAGTACATAACCGTTTAAGTCATATACGTATTATATGTAGTTTCTAGGAAATATCATTCACAAAAAATTAAATAATCCATACCATCCAACTGAATAACCAACTAAGTAATCAGTAATCCATCCCATTCAACTGAATAACCAACTAACTATTCAGTAATCCATCCCATCCAACTGATTAACCAACTAATTAATCAGTAATCGATCCCATCCAACTAAATAACCAACTAAGTAATCAGTAATCCACCCCATCCAACTGAATAACCAACTAACTAATTAGTAATCCATCCCATCCAACTGAATGACCAACTGTGTAATCAGTAATCCAGCCCATTTAACTGAATGACTAACTAACTAATCAGTAATCCATCCCTTCCATCTGAATGACCAACTAAGTAATCAGCCTTTTTCCTTGAATTACCCAACATATATTTTAAATTACATTTTATTTTACACCAGTTAAATTTTCAGTCGCTCTAAGCAAATACACGAACTATGATTTAACTTGTAACAAAACAAAAATACCAAATACCTAGATCGTTTGGTATTTTTGACCTAAACAGTACCTCCTATGACACATAGGTCACATACCTCAAACTTTTCGTACAACCCTACTTAATTTAAACTAACTGATTAGAAATATGACTACACAGCTACTATTTATTGAACAGCGGTAATAACTTGTACTTTTATAAAAAGGACCACAGCTGAAAGTGTTGAGTGTTTTAAGCTGAATATCACGGGTTCGAACTTTGAATTTTTTTCATTTGGAGCCCATCAAACTAGTTAATTAGACCGCGAAAACATTACAATTACTTTCACAAGTTTCAATCTATGGAAAACGTCGAATTAAATAGATGTTATCTATATCCTTGTTGTTCAGTTAAGACGTGTATGAGTTAACCCTATCACCACACTTAATTTATATACTCATTGAAATGTTGTTTTTCAACCTTTCCATTCCTTTGACAAAGCTAAGTATACGCTTTAAATAAAACAAGCGTGTTTTAAACGTATTCAGTTAAAAACATATGGATTTCTACTGTGAAAATCTCGTGTAATTATCTTATAGGATATGCTCTATAACATGGAACTCAAAGTTAAACCGGAAGGAAACTGAATCAGCGATACATAGTACTACAGCATATACACACATATATATACATATTTATATATGAGAGTACTGTGTATCTTTGATATATATATATATTGATTATCATATAATACAGTTTTACAATTTATATGTACAGTCAATATTAAGACAAATTACTGCATTCAGTTTCCTTAACAATAACGGAAAAATAAATTTTTTCTGTGTATAAAATGTACAAATTAGAACAAGGAAAAATAGGTAACAATGCTTGACGTATTTCCGCAAAACACGCATACGATCATTTAACCACCACTTATATGAAACATATACCATTAATCTTGGAACACTGTTTGTTGGATTTCGTGAAAAGCTACTCTAGGTCTAGACGTGCTAGCCGTTCGTAATTTAGAAATGAGAGGTTAGACGAAGGCAAGCAGTCAGCCTTGGGGTCCAACTAAAAGTGGATTGACTGTCACATTACGACACTCCCATGGTTAAAAGGGCGAGCTTGTTCGGGTGGTATTCGAACCCACGACCCGCAGATTACGAGTCGAGTGTCCTAGCCACCAAGCCGTGACAGGCCCGTGCCCTTATGAAAGAGTTACATGATTGATAGGATGGAACCGAAACAGTAAGTGCGTCGAAAATCAACTATCATTGAATATAAAAAATACAAATTTGTGAATAAAATTCTTATTTATCACCCTCAGTCGTCTGATATAGTCACCTGTTTCATTTATCTATTCTAATGCTTATTCTGTTACAATAAGAACAATTCACTGTTCACCACTGGTTGTAGACACTGAATGTTATTTTAGAGCTGAAATATTTCTGCTTTTACTTTCTTATTTAGTTTTTGTCACATATGAGGCCTTTAAGTAGAGGTTAAACCATAAGACAGTGTACCCTAGTGCTGTGTGACTCCATATTCTCTAAATATGAGGCCTTTAAGTAGAGGTTAAACCATAAAACAGTGTACCCTAGTGCTGTGTGACTCCATCTTCTCTACATACGAGGCTTTTAAGTAGAGGTTAAACCATAAAACAGTGTACCCTAGTGCTGTGTGACTCCATATTCTCTACTTCTATCTCTTATCTTTAACTCTTGATACATAATAGTTTGAACTTTATTTTTAGCTGCCTTTCACATGCGATACTCTTTATTTCTTGCTATTTTACCCGTAGAGCTACTTTACCAACATATATACATGCATACATACAAATGCGGCCTTATGTAACAAAACAAATCATAGAAAATACACCAGGAATGACAGTAGCTCTTCTTTCTAGAGGAATTTAATAGAGAACCGACTACAGGAATTCCTGGAAAAAGTATAAAAGAAACTCTACCACACCTAATTTTACTTGATCTGTACTTGAAACTCTACCACACGTAATTTTACTTGATCTCTACTTGAAACTCTACCACACGTAATTTTACTTGATCTGTACTTGAAACTCTACCACACGTAATTTTACTTGATCTGTACCTTCAAATAAAAAATTATTTGTCTTTTAAATCTACATTTAACGGTTGCAAACAATTATTTTTTCTTTCTATTGAAATCTACTGAAGCTCGTTGTGTAGCTTTTGCTTCATAACAACAAACTAGATAACTAAAACTCAGTCATTTTAGCCCATTAGAAATAAATTACGCCTATGTAAAATGATTTAGCTCTATTCTGCAAGAATCATCGCTATCATCTCGAAAGTTTCCACCAAGAGAAGAGGCATTTACTTTCCTTTACATGTGCATCATAGCAGGAAATTTCAGGCCTTGGTCTATCAGTACACTTGCAGGCAATCTAGAAAAAAAAATTTAGAACGGGGTGAGACTAAAGCGGAGAGAGATATTTCTATGAAAAGACCTCTGGGGAAATTTCCCTGATGAGGATCTCATAAGTATAATTTGTGCTACTGGATTACTCTAAAAACATTATTATAAAATTCTAAGGACTAGGCAACATTTATTTGAAAACCAGAAGAAAGGCAAGAAAAACATCTGTTTTCGCTCACATCTCTTATCTGTAATTGATGTATTTTTAATGATACCTTTGGATCTGGAAAATGGTCTGGGATAGATTTTCTTTAAAAGCAGGTAATGTCTAATACGTTAAGGTCAATTTAAAGTTTTTATCTTTCCCTATACCACCTTTCCACAGTCCAACAACCGTATATTTAGGATTACGAAATGTATATTTGTAATGGTTTAGATTCCATCTTCATTTTTTCCACATATATTCAAAACTGGATATTTACATATGCTTGAAGGACCTTTTGTAATGTAGTTTCACATTTTATTCCTTACTGTTAGGAGAAGAAGGCTTTGTTGATAGGTAGGTGCCTGAAAAGTTTGAAAATAATAGAGTTTAATATTGACAAAAAATAGAAACTCATTTTCTGTAAGATGGCTTTTAGCTTCTCGTAGAGAGGATCGTGACGTATTCTGAACAAGTGTCCTAGCATTGAATGAAACAAAGTTAAAACTTAATAGTAATTTTGATGACCTTCTTTTTTACGTATAGTTACGTTCAGTTTTCTTCTACATGTGACAGATATCTGTTTTACACAATTGGTCTGCTTTTGGGAAATGTGATGTAAGAATACTGTAGATCTGGGCAACGAAAGGTTTTTTTGCAACAACTTCCATTAGTAAGAACTTATAATGGCACTTGCTATTGTTTTTTGGCATTAGTGATAAATGTCTTAGTCGCTTCCTACAGCGACACTACAAATACAATCATGCACTCTGAAACACAATATATTTACGCTCGTTATTGTACTATGTTTTTATACATTCGAACGTTCAGCTTCATTCCTAACTTTGAATGCCTGGACATATTAATGATGTTTGATGACAGAAACATATTAAATCGATTTAAGCGGAGTTGACGTAGGTGATTTTTACAATACTTACTAAATCTCAAACAAGGATATGCCATGTGCAATATTTTTGACATTTTTTTTTCCTGTTTGAGATCTTTCTTTCGATAAGGAAACAGAAACACAGTCAACATTAAACACATTATTAGACAATCACAAAGATGTGCTCAATATATTTTAAAGTATATTTCGTTTTTTAATCTAGTTACGCACAGAAGCTCAAAACCTGATGAAGTCCCAACAAACGTTTGTTTGTTTTGGAATTTCGCGCAAAGCTACACAAAGCTATCTGCGCTAGCCGTCCCTAATTTAGCAGTGTAAGACTA
>NW_013666070.1:167586-185099 GCF_000517525.1 Limulus polyphemus | reverse complement strand
GACCCTCAGATTGTGAGTCGAGCGCCTTATCCACCTGGCCATGCCGGGCACACCCAACAAACGTCTAATGTTTTATTTTATATAATGCCATTAACGATTAATTGACAAACAAAAAAGTATTTGAATGTATAGACATTAGATTGAAATGTTCGAAAATAATCTTCTTACGCGATAGAAACCCAATATTGGATAAGGATATTGAATCTACCCAGTAAAGATAAAGAAAAACGTACAGTTTAGTGCTTATCTTCATTTTTCTTCGTTGATGCAACTAAACAACGTCCATCTGCTCTAACGATCTAAGTGGTCATTAATTCACTGCAGCTACTACTATCACCATTACACTAAAGCAGATGAGCGATTAGACAAGAAATGTAGCGAAACGCCTATCAATTGCACTACTGTACACAACAGCAATTAATATTAAACAAAAACAGAAAATGTCTGTTTTTTTCATGTTTCACAATTTTTGCTATATGTTTATTAATTTGTTAAACCACTGGTTGTGTTTTTTAGTCAGTTAAGTCTATTTATATTTAAATATCTTGCCTCGATCCTGCATTCTCGCCCTTGATAAATAGGATTGAGCACGTCATATTAAAATGAGTTTAGAGCCTCATTAAGCCGTTGCAGTCCATGTTGTTACGTCAAATCATGCTCACTCTGACGACCGTGCACCATAAAAGTAGCATTGCAGCGTAGATACCACTGAAAAAGCCTCCGTCGTAAGCCTGCCATGTTCAAAGGACACCACTTCCCCCCTGCTGCTTTCCGTAATCAATCTATTGTACGTAGACATTGGTTTCCAGTGCTCGTTTGAACAATTTGACTGCACAAAAAATGCGACTTGACTGGTACGTCTTTGTATAAAACACCATAAATACGCGTGTCTTTGTCCGTCTGCTTGAGATATGAAATGGCTGAAGGAAACCTTATCTGGGTGAATTTGAACCCTGTGGACCTTGTTACCGTACAAAGCCGGTACTTGTGGGGTACAAAGGGTCCAGAACATCAGTTTGATAATGAGCAAAATTGACCTTGACCTTTCTATTTACTCTCCTAACACCTAACTTACCATTAGAGCAGTACCTAATGATGAACAAGAATCACTTCGAAAAGGTTTTGAGACACGTCGTGTACCATTTTTGAATATTTATTTTTTCACAGGTTAACAGGTAGAAAATGACACGAGACTTGTTACAGTTATCAAAGTACACATAGGCTTTGTCGAGTGTCACCACATATTGCAATTTTCCCTGCCTACAGACACCGTTCACACAGTTTCCTACAATTGGTCTTCCTTTCCTGGATATATTGTGGAAGAAACTTGTGTGCACATGACTTATTTCACTTTTCCGTACATAAATACTTCTTCATTATAATGCATATTACTACCCGAGACACGTGGATGATTTTTACACTGGTATTTGAGTTCATAGATTCTTACTTTTGCAAGAAGCCATATTTTGGGGAACGACTTGTTGCAGATCTGTTTTGGATGATCCTGGTCCCCCAAGTTGATCCATATTCCTTTGTCTTTAATGAATTTTGATAAAAAAGTTTAGAAAAAACGACCTTTATAGTTCAGATATACATAAAAATACCTTGTTGGAATTTTAAAAAGCAGAAGCAAAAAGCACATTCGGGAACTAAATACTGTTCTAAATACCATCAATGATTCTAATGTTACTAAGCCTTTTGTACGTGAACCATTGGTTCGTCCTTAAACTTAGAGTGCATATTTTCTTCAATTCCTTGCTAAATTTACACATGTTTCACACGTTCAAGATTTAGAAAAATCAAGTTTTTCGTGGAGGAATAATTTAAAGCTTCCTATAATGTATTATCCCCATATACACAGTATTTCCAGCAAGGGCCCGGCATGGCCAGGTGGTTAAGGCACTCGACTCGCAATCTGAGAGTCGCGGATTCGAATCCCTGTCACACCAAACATGCTCGCCCTTTCAGCTGTGGGGGCATTATAATGTGACGGTCAATCCCACTATTCGTTGGTAAAAGTGTAGCCCAAGAGTTGGCGGTGGGTGGTGATGACTAGCTGCCTTCCCTCTAGTCTTACACTGCTAAATTAGGGACGGCTAGCGCAGATAGCCCTCGTGTAGCTTTGCGCGAAATTCAAAAACAAACAAACAAACAGACATTTCCAGCAAGCGCAATTTCGAGAACACTCCAGATAACGGCATTTCGTTTCATTCTACTTAATGTAAAAGCGTACCTTTGAAGCATATTCAAAGTGGTTCTTAACAGCTGAAACTTCATTTTATTCCCATTTACTTGTTGTTGTTTTTTTATGTGGTGGGGTATTTAAAGTGTGTAATTACCCCATCTTTTACTTTATGACTGTATATAATAATTTGCTTTATATTGTTATTCATTACCTGGTACTTGACACACCACATACACTTATATACATATCTCTGTATGTTTGATATATTTGTCTAATATTCTTCCCCAGTTTCTATTGGTACCTGAAATCTTGACCACAAATAACGAAATTACACAAAACAACGTAGGATTAATGTATTTTCTAATAAAGGCGAGTAATCCACTGCCATGATTTTGAAAAATCACTAATGAATGTAACATGTAAAAAAAAATCCCATATTTCTTGTGGATAGTCAAGCAGGATGATATGCTAAGAAAGTTCAACATCTTTTGGAAAGTATAACATATTTTATGTCAACAGAAAACAAGTAGACATAGCCCACTATGATAATGATGATTTAGGTGGTATAACGCTAATGCTGAAGAACAAGTAACCCCATCACACTTGTATAACAGATGATGCCTTAAACACCTAACATAAATTTAACTACTAAACAAGTGTAGAATATGTTACGCTGGCACTATCTAAGTACAACGATGTTTTCACATGCATAGGCAAACTGTTCTTGTAAGTTATTGTTAGTCTGCGCATAAGTGCTTCGCAATATGCCTTAATGTTATAACTTGAACAACAGCTTGGGGAAAATCATAAACTCTGACAGATGAATTTACTCTTGTCGTATTACATTATGAATATCATAGAAGTCCTTGTGTCTGTGTCGTTATTAGGAAAAAAAATCACTTCTCTCTCTCCCTATTGTTCTCAGATTGCTAATCTGATTACTATTGTAATCATACGGGATGTATGAGCTACATATTTTTCAACAATTCGCATTTATTTTACTTTTATGAGATCTTTCAACATCATTCTTGTTACTAGATTTTTTTTTGTTACTTAAGAAAAAGCTTTATCATGATTAACGTTTCCACTGAATATTTATTTAATATCGAAAACTTTTTTTTTTCCTTACAACAAATATGAAACATTTCACAATAAATTTAAAAATAAGCAAATCGAGAGGCTTAAACCAGGAGGGAAACGCATAGTGACTAGAGCAATTTAAAATAACGAGCCTTCTACCATCAATCATTATATTAAAAATCATTTCTTAACATTGCCGTTGCGTTCCTTCAATATAAAGTTAGTGTTTGCTTTTCTAGTCTTAATGTTATTCTAAAGTATATTGTTTGTTACATTTATTTTTTTCGATCTTTTGCAGTTCTAATGGAGAGTTATTTAATTTTGTCTTCGAAAGTTCAATGCCCGCTCAAAGAAATTTTATTCACAACTAGCTGGAGTACCCGTCCCCTGGACGGAAGTTCATGATTAATAAATTCATGATTAATGAAAAGTGGTATTAGTACATGAAAAGTTACTTCCCTTATATGTAATTGTCAAAAAAAAAACGCCCATAAAAACTGTAAAACACAAAATGTGAAACCGCAACTTTTGCATGTATCTTTGCATGGACCAAACAAATCTTCATGGCAAATTTGGTGAACATCCATCAACAGGGGGCGACATAGTTGTAAAAAACGTAAAAACGCCCATAAAAACTGCAAAATGCAAAATTGAAAATCTGCATGTAATACCGCATAGAACTAATGAACCTGCGAAGTAGTTACATAGACATACAACAGTTTGTTTGTTTGTTATAGATCTCGCGCAAAGCTACACGAGGGCTATCTGCGCTAGCCGTCCCTAATTTAGCAGTGTAAGACTAGAGGGAAGGCAGCTAGTCATCACCACTTACCGCTAACTCTTGGGTTACTCTTTTACCAACGGATAGTGGGATTGACCGTGACATTGTAACGCCCCCACGGCTAAAAGGGCGAGCATGTTTGGTGTGACGGGAATTCGATCCCACGACCCGTAGATTGCGAGTCGAGCGCCCTTAACCACAGAAAATAGACAGCACTTTCACAAAAATATAGGCAATGAAAAACGTAATAATGCAAATATTATATTACTCTGATACCAATTTGCTTTATCTTCCACTGTTTCATGAGCCAGATCTAAACAATCCGCTGCCAAACTTTAATATGATTATATATTAATGTCAGTTATACCAAAAAAAAATCTCTCTCCACAAGATAAGTTTGTAGCTATTACCGTATCTTATATTATTATGTGATATCTCATACGAAAGATATACTTAAGCAAGTTTAATGACACTATTAAAGAAACTGTAGGAAAATGGAAATTATCCACTACGTTTGAAACAAATAAGTAACAATAAAAGCTAGAAGCACAAAAGTAACAATGTATATACGCCCAGCAACTGATATAAAATTTCCATCTAAAGTTTGAGGATTTCTTCTTGAAATTTACTAAACATTATCATACTTACTATATAACGATAGTTAACTTACTAAAGCGCCAACTTATATTGTTGCTAATCCAAGATGTAATACATTTTCTACGGATATTATATGCAGTGTATTAGCAGTGTAAGACTAGAGGGAAGGTAACTAGACATCAACCACCCACCGCCAACTCTTGGGCCACTCTTTTACCAACGAATAGTGGAATTCACCGTCACATTATAACGCTTCCACAACTGAAAGGGCGAGCACGTATGGTGGGACTGGGATTCGAACACGCGACTATATGCTAGTTTTTTTTTGTGTGAACTTAAGCATAAAGCAATACAATGGGTTATATGTGTTCTCGCCACCACGGGTATCGAAACCCAGGTTCTAGCGCTGTAAGTCCGCAGACATACCGCTATGCCACTGGGAGGCTTATATGCTAGTAATACACATATTATTACATAACGAAGTGTTAGAAAATATGAGTTGTATTCACTGAGCTGCTCAAAATCTTAAATATTTTGTTCTTATAGAACTATATAGGCTTCTCAATAATTTCAGATAAGATTTGTACAGTAACAACTAGTTTTATTAATAAAAAAAAATTACATCTTTGTCTTTAGGAACGTTTGATATACATTAACGTTAACCAAGTATTTAATTATTAATTTTAAGTATTCAACAACTTCAAATCATTGAATAATTCAGATACACATAACATTCAGTCACGAATGAAATAGAATAAATCGAAAACAAAAAAAAAAGAAGCTTCTAGCAATTTCAACATCACGATAGATTAATAGAGTTCATGGATTTTCAATTGGCTATTTGATGTAAGTATTCATTTAAATGGCATTTACATATAATTTTGTTATCAAATATTACTATTGGATTTTGTTTACCGATTTTCGTTATAGAATTTAAACTTTTAAGTAGAGAGAGAGAGAGAAAGAGAGATAATTATAGAGGCAAGTGTTTAAGGTATTTACAATATTTTTGGAAATGTCTAAAATACAATATTTCGCAGTTTCATCTGTGGACCACATATGGGGTTTGGATACTCTTGATTTCAATATATTATTTTGATAAATTGAATAATAGTACATGAAGTGTTCATTTTACAGCCATTTAAGTTATGTTTGTAAATAATTCAATACTTTAAAATATAAATAATATATAACTTCACTACTTCAATCCAGCAAACAACTTCTATGTGATCACTACCTCAATTCTAACGATTTTCTGACGCAAGTCTGGTCTGTTGGTCAGAGTGTCTTTTTATGGTCTAGAAAGTTCAAAGTTCGAACCCACAATATGCCTCTGAACATGTTCTTTCAACCGTGACCATGTTATAAAGTCGCACGTGAACCCAGTTATTTGGATAAGAATAGTAGTGTGTGGGAAAGGTTGAGCTGACTGGTTGCCTTTTTTTTAAATTTTGTCAGCAGTTTTAGCTTAGGGACTGAACCTTAGGACCTTTGACCTAGCCTTTTGCCAACCTATAGGTTGCCATTAAGGTTGAAAATTCCAAAATAGCTATACAAAATAAATGAAAGCAAATAGAAATCCTCAAAAAATAAATCCTTTTCTAAGCAGAAAATTGACAGAATTTTTTTTTTTTTCACTAAGAAAGTAAATTTCATTTTTAACTGTAAGTACGAATTTCTTGTATAGTAAACAGCCTTCAATAGTCTTTATCTGTCTGAGAAATTTGCATTATTTATTTATCTTTATTTGCATTATAATGTTGAATATTGAAGATTTGCTAGTTTTATTATTATCATTAATTTTATTTACCAAATAATTAATTTTGGTTGAGCTACTTTTCTACTCAACGTTTGGAAAGTATTTTATAAATAAATACTATTTTCTAAGTATTACTGTAGCAAGTTACTTCATAATTCCCAAGTACATAGTGCTTCACAGTGTTTACTTTTTAATCTGTTATAGGCTTGTTCGGACAAAAGCTCTATTAAAAATGTTTATAAATACAATGTTGTAAACAAAGAATTCTAATCTGCTGGAGGATTGTTCTGAGAAATCCTTCAACTATTTTTTTTATAACACAAAGATAAACTAGCGATTTCAGGATTTCTCAGACTATTAGTAGGTATATAATCCAAGCTAATGTAACAGATTATCTTTCTTTACCCGAATATATATATTCAGATATTTCTAAACACCACATATAAGCTATAAAATACATGATGTTTGTAAGCATGCAATTATTATATTATATATATATATATATATTATATGGATTAGATATATAAGATATTATATATTTAACCTGAAACAATTATCGAAGAATCCCTTTCCAAGAAAATCTCTTTGCGTGCAATCTTTTTTTATAAAAAAAATGCGAAATGTATATAAAAGTGTGATTGATTAACAGAAGGACGAATTATCATTATATCAAAAGAAATAGCAAAACATTACACAAATTGTATATAGTAGTGAACATTACAACACAAAATATATACAGTTAGAAAATACAGACTGAAAATAATTTTCAAAATAGCAGTTGTTCCTTCACATTTGTTGGTTATTTGTTGTCCAAGGATCAGCTTTATTAACATGTGAATTTTGAGTTACGAAATGAGATTGTAGTTTAGTTGTAAAAGAAACGAAAATCCTTATCTAGAAACTCGTTCCATATCTCTGTTCTTTCTCACAATTGTGCTCTTAAGGGTTCATAATGATATGGTGCATGTCCTACTCAGATGGAAAAGGAAAAGCTTATCATCCTTACTCTTGATGGAATTTTACATAGTCTTCTTAGAAAAATGAATTAATATGAAAAGAAAGATTGAGAATTTCTAGTTTTTGCTAGATTGATTATGTTATGCTCATTTATCCTTTGTTTATTTCAATTACTTAATTATTCTTTTTAGAACAGTCTGTTAGAGTGATTATATATAAGGCAACATATATCAAAATAAAAAATAAAAATGCAAATTTCTTGAAAAACGTAAAGTAAAAGTAGAAAACTATACACTTTATAAACAAAACAACACATAAATACCATAAGATAGACAACTGATAACAAGTTTCAGTATAACACAATAACTTATAAAGAGAGACAAGTGTAATAGTATTTGTTCAAATGTAATAGAAAAACCAACATGTTTGAATACGTGACTTACAGATTATTGATACCTTTTAGACTGAAGTTTTATTGATCATCAGATCAGATAATGAATCTGCGAGCCAGTTGCAACAAACGTATATGACGTTGACAATCTGAATAATTTTTTTTTTGAAAATGTGTTAATGTCATGAATTTGTTTTCCTTATCTATGAACAGTTTAGACTATATAATCCAACTGACCTATCTGACCCATTGGCTTGCTTTTGTCATAAAGAAATTATTGAGTTATCAATCTTGGATAAATCTCTAACCTTCAGCGTGACATCGTCTGCTGCAGTCTGTCAACAAGATTGATAATCCGTCCTCCTCAGCAACTTTACCGATTTAGTAGCGAAAGATTTGAGTTTTCCTCGATCAATACGTTCTCGCAATCTTTGTTGCCGATTCTTTAGTAAAAGGAATGCAATACTTTTATAGAAAGCTTAGAAGAACCCATCATGTTAATTAAACAACAAATAATCATTAAATTAGTAGAAGATTCATTCGAACAACAACATCCATTTCATGATGTTTTTATTATTATTAAAAGATCGATTATTCATAACTTAACAATTTCCTTTTTTTGGGCAAGTGATTCACTGCTTCCTTTGATTCCTGTAACCTATCTAGCAGTTAATATCCTTGAAAAAATAAATTATATTAACTTAGTGAAATATTTGTGTTTATGCAAATGCCCGAGGCTCAAATGCTTGGTGAAAGCACCACGATGAATTTTATTCTAAAAAAATTGATAGTCTGATAATTGATATGTGAGTATATGTTCGAAATGCCCAGTTTTAGAAAAATAATACATATGTGTAACTCGTGTTAAATCGCATGAAGACTAATCGAATTCCAAAAATGCCACATTCATTAAATATAATACTTTAATTTGACAAATTAATAAGAAAATAAATTTGGAAGCAACCGACTTTTTTGTGTGAAGTTACTCAACTCCATTTTTAGAACATGGTGAGGCTATTGATTAATTAAAAAGAGAGATTAAATTTAGAGCTAGTGTTTTAGTGTGAGTGCGTTTAAAATTATGATCTAAGAAGCTGTAGATGGATGACTTCGTCATCTACAGAGAATTGAACACGCATTTAAAACCATGATCACAGAAACAGTAGATGGATGGCATCCTCTCCATCTTCAAAGAATTGAATAAAATAAATAACAAATCAGACTTCTGTATCTTGCAAAATCTCCACAGGAGAACTTTCGTACAATACAACATAGAGTTGAAGAAAACTAGTATGGACTAGTATCTCAATCAATTACCTCCTTTCATTAACAAACAAATCACAGATTAACCGAGATCACTAAAACTTAGATATGATATACTGTTGACGTCTGTCACGATCAAAAAGCACTCTGTATGAGATTAGTTTGTTTGTTGTTTTTTTTTTAAATTTCGCGCAAAGCTACACGAGGGCTATCTGCGCTAGCCGTCCCTAATTTAGCAGTGAGAGAAGGCAGCTAGTCATCACCACCCACCGCCAACTCTTGGGCTACTCTTTTACCAACGAATAGTGGGATTGACCGTCACATTATAATGCCCCCACGGTTGAAAGGGCGAGCATGTTTAGTGTGACGGGGATTCGAACCCGCGCCCCTCAGATTGCGAGTCGAGTGCCGTAACCACCTGGCAATGCCGGGCCCCATGAGATTAGTATAAATGTCATGTAACAGTTATCTATTTTCTAATTACCCAATGAGGACTCTGCAAGAAGTCTGGAAAGTCAGCTAACGTAGAAATAAAGAAAGCAGCTCGCAACAACAACAACAGAAAGGTGTAATCTAATGTGACTGAGGTAAAAAGGAAAAAACAAACAAAATATAATGTATTGAATTTATGCAAATATTCCTAGTTCGGTAATTAAAGTAAGCAAAATGCATAATTTCTCTACAAGTGTTCATAAGTTCAAGTATGAAGCGCAATTTTTCAGCACCGGTTCGTAAACCTTGATTCACAGTGCAGCACTCCAATTAATTGTCGACTCTTGTACCAATAATCGTATGAATAACATATGCGCTTAATTTATATAGTTCACTTAAGCCTTTTATTAAGTGAGTCATTATGGTTACAGTATAATAAGAACTTTTGATTAGCTTCTTTGCTTTCAGTATACTTTAGCCAATTTTGTTTCATTATTCTGCTGTATGAAGTTCGAAAATATAGGTTTTTGAGCTCTTAATTTTACATTTTTTAATGATCTATCACACGCGAAGTTTAGACTATTTTCCTAAAGAACCAAATTTACTAATTCAGATAAAATTTCGTTTGAAAGGTTTGTTTGTTTGATTGAAGTTAAGCACAAAGCTACACAATGGGCTATCTGAGCTCTGCCCACCACGGGTATCGAAACAAGGTTTCTAGCGTTGTAAGTCAGCAAACATACCACTGTGCCACTGAGGGGCTCGTTTGAAAGGAAGAATATAATTTTAATGTTCGGATATTCGTAAATGTTTCGTTAAAGTAAACTATACAAAATACTTAATAAGTGAAACGACCAAATCCTGAAACCTGATATAACACGTATAAATATGCCTTTCTTAGAATAGCGCTATTATTGAAAGGGAGAAAAATAAACCCCTCTTTACACAGGAAAAATTTACAGAAAACAAATAATTCGGCACTTTGAATCACACCATCCTCCATCTGTAAGGAAAGGGATGATTAGGGATGAACTACGTAAGATACACAGAACGTGTTTAGGCATAAAAATACAGTATGAAAAAACGACTGAGCTTATAAAATTATTCTACGAAACAGCTATCGAACTCATAAAATAACACACATTTTCAATGACCGGTTGGAAAAAACACACGAAAGATGCACTAAGGAAACTTGCTAAACAAATAACAAGAAAAACAGAACCTTTGCTACAAGGGTTGATTCTCCAGCTACATGGGCGATACCATAAGTTAGTAGTGAACTAGCCAAGTGATTACAAAAAGCTGAGAAAATATTTGGTTTGTCAATCAGCATCACATAGCAAAGAGGCGTAACTTTAAAACAGGCACTTACTAGATCTACTTTCATGCCCAATACCCACTAAAAAAAAAAGACACTAATTGA
Organism: Limulus polyphemus; assembly: GCF_000517525.1. NCBI lineage: Eukaryota > Metazoa > Arthropoda > Merostomata > Xiphosura > Limulidae > Limulus > Limulus polyphemus. The sequence goes on along the minus strand of NW_013666070.1, from coordinate 174,231 downwards.
TTAACACCTCAAATATGACAGGAAGTTGCTTACCAAATATTGTCGTATACCAATTAGAATGTAAAGTAATCTATGCTGGAGAACTGGAAGACTTCCATGAACATATCAATGAATACAACTTCAGACATGTGAGGACAACGTTTAACAAATAATACCATATACCAATTTGACTGCACAGAATGTAAGACTATCTACAGCGGAGAAACTCGTAGACCTTTCCATGAACGTATCAATGAATACAAGTTCAGATATGTGAGGACAACGTTTAACAAATAATATCACACACCAATTTGACTGCACAGAATGTAAGACCATATACAGTGGTAGATATATTCAAAGCAGAGGTGTAAACATGCAGTGGTTGAACACTATGTCTTGAATCACTGTGCATTGAAAACGGATTGCACAATCACGTTTAAAATTCTGAAAAGATATAATGATATATCGGAAGATTAATGAATCACCACTTCTTACAGAAAAATATAATCCAATAATGAACAAATCCAATGATTAGTCCTCTCTTAAGTTTAATTCTCCGGTGGGACAGCAGCCGGTTTGCGGACTTACAATTCTACAATCCGGGGTTTGATTCTACGTGGACGATACAGCAATAGCGAAATGAGACTTTGCTCCAGAACAAATTAGCTAAATTTCTTGTGCAACAACAACTTAACCATTGTATACTCAGTTAGATTAATTTTAGTTTACTTTATTATTTAGGCTTTCCTTTTACTATGTTTAACAAAAGATTTCATATAGAAATTTAAACTAACAACAGATGACACCTCTCGTGAATTTAATTTAGTTCAGATAATAACTTAAATATCACTTGGTTTTAATTTCGCGCAAAGCTACACGAGGGATATCTGCGCTAGCCGTCCCTAATTTAGTAGTGTAAGACTAGAGGGAAGGCAGCAAGTCATCACCACCCACCGCCAACTTTTGGGCTACTATTTTACCAACGAACAGTGGGATTGACCATCACATTATAAGACTAAGAATTTTTGGTGGGATGGGGATTTGAACCTTCTATCTTCGGATTGCGAGTCAAGTGCCCTAACTACCTGGCCATACCGTCCCCAAAATATAACTAACTCAGTTTATCTACCTTTCTTTCTTTAACATTTCATATAGGCTTGGCTTTTAGTAACTAAGTAAGTCAAGTGCCCTAACTACCTGGCCATACCGTCCCCAAGATATAATTAACTCAGTTTATCTACCTTTCTTTCTTTAACATTTCATATAGGCTTGGCTTTTAGTAAGTAAGTAAGTCAAGTGCCCTAACTACCTGGCCATACCGTCCCCAAGATATAATTAACTCAGTTTATCTACCTTTCTTTCTTTAACATTTCATATAGGCTTGGCTTTTAGTAAGTAAGACATTCTATATTTGTGTAACAATTACATTTATTAATTGTGAATTCTTGTCTTCCCACTGTATCCTGTAACGTCAGGGCATAAAAGAAAATAAACTCATGAATGATGTCGAGGCCTAATGTATCCTTTGTTTTGCTTCCTCCTACTAGCACTAGTCTAGTTTCACCGAATTCACAATTCGTCAGTTCTGTTTGGGAGAGCAAATCAAAGAAGTTCAACAAGTCACATGATACTGAGCTACCTAAAATATTCTAGGTTATTATATGTACGTCAACAGGGTCCACGAAAGTGTTTTGCTTCAATTTTAAATAAAATCAAAATTAAGAGTAACAAATGTAGTTATTTCTTGCTTTTGAAGTTCATATGTCATGCTGTGTTGTAGCCTACAGAATGCATAATTCTTATCTTGATTCGTGGCATAGGTACGTTTTAACATTAAGCTTCCTTCCTTATGTGACGTAATTTTAGTGTCTACTAACTGACAGACAGACAACACACTACCGGGCTTTATCTCAGGGTTTGCAAATAACATTACCTACGCATATCCCACAATATTGATAATATATAAGACATACTTTTGTAAGTGATTTAATTATAAATATAAAACCTATATAAAACCTGTACATAATTTAATATAAGATTAAGACTAAATAGTAAAAATAAATCGTAGCAAGAAGATATGAAAATTATTACATGCAGTGCAGAAGTTACATCTGGCTATACAAGGTATCCGAAAAGTCCGGAACCATAGATGATTTGCAGCTTTTCTTAATTCCAGATACGTGACTGATTATAGCGCTGTCAAAGCATGAGAAGGTCGAGTTAATCCTGTTGTGTGGCAGAGAAAGTTGGTCCCAACGTATGGTTGCTGTGGAATTTAATGCACGTCATCTAGAGAGAGAGAGAAATAAAATGATTTACGGTGATGTTGGGAAGGTGCTAGCTCAATTTAAGGAGACTGGCAGTGTGGATCAATGGCAAGGACTTGTTTTGAGTTAAAAGAACAGTAGGTGGAACACATTCTGTAAAATTCGTTGATGAGCCTATGGGTCCAAACGTTTCAGACACCCTGTATACATATTGAATTGATCAGATGATGTTTAATAATCGTGCAAATGCGTAAAAACATTTTGTGATGTTTGAGCTTTGCTACCTAACAATAGGCCTTTAAGGGTGGAGAATAGGCATAATATTATGCATTTTTTTTTCCTTATAATTTTGATTGGGAATATTTTTATAACAATGGTGTCATTTTTGTTTAACTAGTTGATTATTGCCTATATAAGAATTATTCTTAACATTATGGACCCTGAAATACCAACCTCAAAAGACCAGATTTCATTATTATTCAACTTATTTCTTTTTTAATAACTCTCTTTATATTATTTGATCAGTCACCTTCCCATATAAAAATTTGGATGTTTGGGCTTGAACATATACGATTACTTTCTTACCGTTTTTTACTATTGTAATTTCAAAGAGATAGTCGTCCAACAACCCCGCACACTTTTTAAAATGCCGCAGACTGAAGATATAGCTTTAATTCTCTCTCAATATATATATATATAGGATTTTGGCCAAATATTTGACATAACTCAAACAAACTCTTAACCTGTTGCTTAGTTTTCTGTCTAAGTGTACTAGATTTAATACGACATTTTCGATAATGTATAATACAACTCTTATGGAAATGTAGCTCTAAATACAATAGTTTTTTTTTTGGAATTTTCTTCTTATTTTTTGTCGAAAATAATCCGCAGATGCACATTTAGTGTTGGGTAAAAAAGTAAATCATTGTTCTTAAAAAGAACTGCAGTTTTATAAAATGATATACCTGGTTCATAGTGTTCCACTAGGGTGGAGTAAAAAAAGTAAATCATTGTTCGTAAAAATAACTGCAGTTTTATAAAATGATATTCCTGGTTCATAGTGTCCCACTAGGGTGGAGTAAAAAAGGTGAATCGTTGTTCTTAAAAAGTGACTGCAGGTTTATGAAATGATATTCCTGGTTCATAGTGTCCCACTAGGGTGGAGTAAAAAAAGTTGAATCGTTGTTCTTAAAAAGTGACTGCAGGTTTATGAAATGATATTCCTGGTTCATAGTGTTCCACCAGGGTGGAGTAAAAAAGGTAAATCGTTGTTCTTAAAAAGTTACTGCGGTTTTATAAAATGATATTCCTCGTTCACAGTGTTCAGCTGCCTTTAATTTTCTATGGATGTTATGAATTATAAAAATATATTGTTTCGGTTGTATAATTAGATCATATAGTTACGAAGAAATTTAATTGTAATTAAATTGAAAGTAGAACTTTAGATATAATCAATAAACATAATCGTACATTCTGTTACAAAATGCGGTTTTGCTGTAAAATTAATTAGGCTCGCGTATAATACTGATATCATGGTTTTCACACTAAAAATTCACTGTATTACCACACTTATATGAATTATCTGTTAATGTTTTAAGTATTATGAGATATGAGTATGCGGTTATCCCTGCCACTCGACGATATTTTCGTGCATCTACTTTTTTGGGGGGGGATTACCTTAGGGCATCTTGAGATGATCAACGAGCTAAATTACATTTTATCAGTAGGGCAACAAAGCTAGTCAATATTAATGAAAATTTCATTAATGTTACTCATCCAGCATGTAATACTATTTAAAAATTACTTCTTATTTTTGCCAAGAGGTGATCAACAAACGTTAAACGGTTAAACTTTCCTTGACGTTTTCATGCACACACGATGATTTTATTGGATTTAGTTATGACTGGTTGCTGTGTGATAAAATGGCACATCACTTAGTTTCTTTTGTTTTCAAATAACTGCAAGACTTATACTTTTGGTCGGTTAAACTGAGAATTTGTGAAATGTGTCATATGTTGCTGATCCTGGAATTACTTTTGATTTATAAGCATAAGGTAGGTATGTAATTAAAGTTACCAAATACAATTTTTGAAGGATTCACGTAGTGTAAGTAACGAAAATGTCACACTAACCAAGTTAGAAACATTTTGTGACTTTAATTAAAATATAAGTATTAATCGTACATATATAAAGTAGAGCTAAGCAAAAGTTTTAAAGTAAAATAAAATAAATAAATGAAAGTGAGGCTTGATGCAACTTGAATGCGTAAGAATAAGTCTAAGTTGGTCTAAGTTACATAATTCAACCATAAATAACAAACACGTATAAGCCTAATTGGGAATTACCAGTAAACATGACAAATAAAACAGACAATGAAAAAGTAAAGAATGAGTAAAAAAGATCTTCATGTGCATGTTTAAGCCAAACTGATATTAATATATATATATATTACAGGCAATGAAAACAATAGAAAAAAAAAAGATAGATAAGCTGTTCGTTAAACATTAATTTGTTTTTGAAGCAACAGGCAATACAAACAATGAAGGGGCAAGAAATGTATTGTTGTTGTTTTTTTATAGAGCAAACCTACATTGGGCTATCTGATTGTCCACCGGAGGAATCGAGCCCCGGATTTTAGCATTGTAATTCTGTAAAGTAACCACTGTTCAACACGGGGGCGTAAAAAATCTAAGTACTTTAGAAAGTAAAGAATTGAAATATCAGAAAATAAGTCACCGAACTTTTAAGGAATTAAGCCCAGTTATCTCTCAGAAATAACCATGCATAGTTACTCAACGCCTTTATTAACTTTGGTAGAGAGAAACCTTGAAGGAATCCAAGTCTAGTGTTACTGCTGGAGTATGGTCCTAATACCACCGTTGTATTGCTATGATATGAAAGATAATTATTTTAAAAGTAATTATTCAGTTTACTCGGCATTATATTTTTGTTGTTTAATATGCGAATCCTTTAAAATACGATTTCATTGTCCTTTAACATTACTTCCTCAAGTCTGTACAGAGTTCAGTGCGTTATATTAAAATGATTTTGCAGCCTAACCAAGTTGTTACGGTCCATATCGCAACGTCAGGTCGGGCGCTGTCTGAAGACCACGAATCGTGACAATAGCTCTTCAACGTAATTTACATTACAAAAAAAAAAATAAATAAAAAAATAAAACACCTGTACTCTACAAATAACAGCCCTACTCTCTGCTGTTTTTCATAATCCCTCCACTGCAGGAGGACGACATTTTCTCAACACCCGCTTCAATTGTAAACAAATCCATAGATATAAGATCCAGTAATTTGACCGTTAGTTCTTCGTATGGAATAGCATGAATACAGGCAATACAAACAATGATGGGACAAGAAATGTTATTTTTCCAGCTGCTTGAGGCATGGAACGGTAGAACAAATATGTTGTGAAGGCAACTCGTGTACACGTGACTTGGGTTACTTTTCTAGACGGGTTTTAACACAGATCTTTGTGTTAATAGATTCTCCATTGCTAGAAGACGTCTCACTTTGCTTCTTCCGGCTGTGGTACGACTTGTTTCAGATTTCTTTCTGGATAGTCTTGATTTTCAAGTAGATCCCCATTATTTTCTTTTTATAATACAATTGAGTACAAAGAATGTTCCCCTCTTGGGAATCCTAAATCTCCAATCTGAGCACATCCTGGTGTTAGAATATTTTACTACGGAAATGGCTGTTACTTGCCATTTTCAGAAACGAAGGTATCACACAACACACAAAATGTTAAACTTTAGTTCTGGTATATTTCGTTAGACAACGTTAAACTTTAGTTCTGGTATATTTCGTTGCACCGCAACTTTATATACTAGCCGTTGTATTCATGTAAGCTACTAATTTGCATATTCAAAATCCCTTTGATATAACGTACTCAACCCTCTGTAAATTGTTCATCTTTCCTGTTGAAGTGTAATAACATTCGTCACAGCGAAATTGATAAGTTAGTCTGTTTTGTAGAATAGGTTTTACCATAAAACAAGTTTATGTTAAGCAATGACGTTTACGTTATAGAAAAAAAAAGTATTTTTAATCGTGATAAAGGATTTCTACTTGTAAGTTTATTTCTCAAATGATTGCTGAACAGTGGATGACATATTGATATGTTGGGACAATTCCACTGTATCAGTATCCATTATAGGTAAAGAAACACATTCACACTTACATTCAACTGTCGGCGTGTTGCTAAATATTTCCTGTAATATATTTTAATAGTGGTCACTTTCCGAAACGTTTCATTGGTATATTTGTACCATTCACTGTTAATTATTATTGGTATATTTGTACCATTCACTGTTAATTATTATTGGTATATTTTTACCATTCACTGTTAATTATTATTGGTATATTTGTTCCATTCACTGTTA
>NW_013666070.1:160521-166631 GCF_000517525.1 Limulus polyphemus | reverse complement strand
AATTATTATTGGTATATTTGTACCATTTACTGTTAATTATTATTTACATCTACGATAGAGTCTGCACACGTTATGTATTTCTCCCCTGATTTTAGCATCTCGACGAAAACATCTCAGGCTACGAATAGTGTTAAATACATGACGTAATTCTAACTTATTCAATTTGTATTTGTCTGAAAATTAAAAATAAGCAATTTTTCAGACTTTTTCGGATTCATAACATAATGTATCAAATATATAAGTTGTTCAAGCAGCAAACTAAATAACTGAAGGCCCATAATAATAATAATATCGTTTCATAGTTATTTTTAAACGAAAATGACGTTCACTTTATTTTATTTGTTACTCGTTATTTAATTAATAACTTAATTAAAGTTTAAACTCTTATAATAAATATTAGGACATGGTAATAATAATAATAATAATAATAATAAACATCTTTAATTATGGACGTTTCGAAATTTCTTCAAGTTTCATCATCAGTGTTAAAACCTCAAGAAATATTCTATCTACAAAAACAACATTAGCATTGAGAGAGTTTTCGTATTCAATCGTTTAGAAAAAAAAAGATTTAAACGGTAACACTATAATGGAATGTACGATAAAACGTGCGGCATACTCATGTTTAATAAATAGCATTGTAAAGAGAAACTATTATAGAGAAAGGCTTAAATATAAATATAAACACCGTATCTTTAAAATAATAATAATAAATATTAAACAGAAATACTGAGAATCCAGAATTGATTACATTAATGACAACAGGGTTGAGTTGATGTTATTATTTAGCGTTGGGTGATCATTGAAAATGAAGAGACTTTCATTAATAAAGAGTTCGTAATCTGTGGTTCCGAAGTCGAGAATTTGAAAGTTTTCTAAAAGTATAGGGGAGTTGTGATTATCAATGACCAATCAAATACAAAACTCGAGTCTATTAATTATCTTCTTGCTGAAATTCCCATGTGTTCATATTTGTAGGTGACGTGTAGTTTTTACCAATATAGGTAGCCTTACAGCTAACACGTGTGTAATTATATGCAACCCACGAGAGCTTAAGAATGGGTAGAGTGTCTTTGGTTTTAAACATATTTTAAATTCTAAATGTTGACGTAAATACTAAACGTAGCTCAATTTGTGGGTAATATGTTTGATTATTTTTTTTGAATTGATATTTGAGTTTAAAACTTTGTTTGTCAATGAAAGGAATGATAAGAACTAGTGGATATTTTGAGACAGTATTTGGCTTTTTGGTAGGTTCTATTTTATTTGTTAAACATTTTCGTGTGACAGAGTGTAAGAAATTAGGGGAATAACCATTACTTTGTAGTATGTTATGAATTTTTGAAATTTCTGAGTGAATACAGAAGTAGGCACAACAGATGTTATAGGCTCTGTTTAGAAGATTTTAAACAAGCTTATATTGGAAGGAGTCTGGTATGAAACTGTCAAAACAAGTGTGTAAGCCAGTAAATGTTTACGGTAAATAGATTGTTTATTTTGTTTAACTGGACGTCTAAAAAAGCTGAGTTATTATTTTCTTCCATCTCACATGTAAAGTTTATACATGGATGTTGTGAGTTTAGCTGAGTTATTATTTTCTTCCATCTCACATGTAAAGTTTATACATGGATGTTGTGAGTTTAGGCATTCTAACATCTTCTTGGCGTAATCAGTGTTTGTTTGTAGTTAAACGCAAGGCTTCACAGTGGGTTATCTGTGCGCTATTCACCACGGGTATCGAAACCCGGTTTCTAGCGTTGTAAGTCCGCAGACAAACCTCTATGCCACAGGAGGCACGTGATCAGTGTTGTGAAAGAGTATAAAAGTATCATCGATGCACCTCCTGTATAATACTAGTTTGTAATAAAGATGGCAATTATTCAGTAATTAACTTTCGTAATAATACAGACAAGATTCGGACCTAAAGTTTATCCCATCGCCACTCCGTCTATCTGGTCATAAAGATGACCGTAGAAAACGTGATTGTCCTTGAGGGCCAATTTACGAAGCTGTTTGAATTTTTTTTTTTTGGTTAGAGTACAAAGCATTTTTGGTTGGGAATAACTGTTTAATAATTTAATAATTAATTTACCAATAATGGATAATGGAGTCATAAACAAAGCGAAAGGGAATTAATTTCGTGGGTCCGCTTACCCATTACAGATAAGTGAAATAGAAGAAGACACCTGTTGTCTTTACATAAGGTTTTCATTCCGTTGATCAGCAGGTGTTTTGCAGGACAACGATAAGATGCATTATTATTATCATCATCACTGGACATATGATTGCAAGCTAATCTTTCGTCAATAATAGTTTGATGAACATAAATTATAAATAAAATAAGTGCTTTTTGTTATAAAAATTATGTAAATCTTAATTTCATATATTAATTCCCCCCCCCCAGTGACACAGCAGTATGTCTGCGGACTTACAACGCTAGAAAGAGTGTTTCGATACCCGTGGTGAGCAGAGCACAGATATCCTAAGCTTTGTGCTTAACTTCAAACAAACAATATATTATTTAGCTTTAGTTAGACAAAACTAAGTATTGCAAAATTACTGTATTCCACGTTTTTCATCCAGAAAAATCTCATATCAACTTCGAGATGAAATACTTTAGTTAATTGAACAGATCGATTTCTTACTTTAATTACTTAGATTCTCACAATTCAATAATCCGAGAATAAGTTGTTGAAATACGTTGCTTATGGGTTATCATTTGTAAGGAACAATAAGAGGTACAGAATAGAACTAGAGACATAATAAGGATCATAAATCATTCCTACCTGATCATTAGTCTACCTATTATCATTGTACCCTAAATTAACGAAGCGCAAGTCGCTGTTATTAATATGCCAATATTACTCCTGCGATAAATGACCGAATGATAATTGTGTGCTCTAGAAGTTCAGGCTATGTTAATAGAGCATGCGCCTCAAGATGGTACTGTAAGAATTATTCTCTATCGTTGAATGTCCATAGAGTTCAGAGAAATCAAACAAACAAACTATCCTACAATGCGTCATATCCAAACACAGTTATGTAACTGTAATGGCGTTTAAAGTTCCATAAAGAATGCGTGCTTTTTCAAATTGACTATCTCGGCAACTTATTTTCAACAGCGACACACGGTTCCACAGATACCAATTAAAGCACAAAATGAAGAATGAGTTACTGAAATAATAGGATAATGGCTATATTACATGCTTGAATAAGCACGTCTTAAGAAGAATACAGTTGACATTTCTTGCATCGTTATGTATATTTATGTTGTTAAGAATAATAGAACTACAGAAACTAGTTTTTTCCACACAGCTGCTTGGTAGTTATTATTAATAGTGGTGTCACATTGCAATACTTTTTTTCCAGTTCAGGTATATATATTAATATATGTTACCATGGCAACAGGTAAATAAAGATAACTTGTACACATGTGTCAAAAATAATATTTTACAAACATTTAACATCCTAATCCAGCGCAGACTTGTCTTAGATACGTTTTGGATATTTTAGTTGCGAATTACGTCCAGTATGTTTCTTACATCCATTCTGTTTGTATTTTTTTTGTCAATTTTTTTTATATAGTTTATTTTATAATGTATTTTCGATTATTTATATAATAAATGTTATGAAGAAAGACATTGTAAAAAAAAAGTAACTTTTACGACCGTTTTTGTAATCTCAAGTATCTTATGTGATTCCGTAAACTATGTCAGGAAAAAAAAAAATGCTTTAAATCCACGAACTTTTAAAACTAAACAACTTCTGGAATGTGTGATACCAGAGTGATCTGATACTACATTGTTTAGTTTAGATTGTGTACCATAATGTGTAAGGTGTGAAACAGGGCAAAGTTTAGTACGGCGGTAAATCCTAGATAAAATTCCAACTTCTCGTCAAAACCATATACTCGCTATATTGCCACTTTGATGTGCATTTCCTGCCAATGTCAACATATAAAACCTCGTTTTTGTGTCCTATGACTCGAGACGCCACTTCTATAAATCAACTGGGACAATGAAAAATATCAGGTATGATAGAAAAGAGGAGCCTTTAATGGGCTGAGTCGGAATGTCAGTTCATGTCTTAATGCACAGAAACCATTAGGGGCCTAATCCGCATAGCGTTACATCCAGATGTTCGTTTTTAGACGTTCGTTTTATGGATAATCACGTTATAATGAAAGACCATTAAAGACCCAGATATCATCTGTCTCTGCCAACCCATTTTGGAAGCTCCATCGCTGTGCATACCAGAATAGAATGTTTTCTTGCTAACTGACTCATGGAAAGAGTTTCTTTTGAAAGCGGTACTTTGATTAGCAAAGTATATAGTAAGAAATTCCAAGCAAAATTAAAAATGTATTAAAGCCACCATATTCTAACAGTAACAAGTTTTACTCATGTATTAAAGGCACCATATTCTAACAGTAACAAGTTTTACTCATGTATTAAAGGCACCATATTCTAACAGTAACAAGTTTTACTCATGTATTAAAGGCACCATATTCTAACAGTAACAAGTTTTACTCATGTATTAAAGCCACCATATTCTAACAGTAACAAGTTTTACTCATGTATTAAAGCCACCATATTCTAACAGTAACAAGTTTTACTCATGTATTAAAGCCACCATATTCTAACAGTAACAAGTTTTACTCATGTATTAAAGGCACCATATTCTAACAGTAACAAGTTTTACTCATAGTTTTTGTTTGAAGTAGCTGATCTTCAGTAAACCTTCAGTACCTAAAAACATATAAAACTAAGTGTGAAATGATAACAATTTTGATGGTCAATTGCTTATAGTATAAAGCTTCTTTTCTACATAAACAAATGTGGTTTCGAAGGAAAGAGTTTAATATATACTGTTTAAATAATAACGGACAGAAATATCAGTACATTAATAAGAAATGAATATTTGTGCAACTGCCACTAGATACAGTTAAAGCTATAAATATTTAAGACAGTTTTTCCTTAGATATACTGTCGTCATCACACAAGCTGAGCTTTACATTTTAAAGAGAGGTCTTAAAAGGTTAATGTAAATTCGCTTCAAAGTTCAAGCGTCAACCTTCGCGTATAAGGGTGAACTGTGAAAAAGGATATAAACAGTTGGATTATGTGCTATAATGCCAAATTTTCTGGGTCTAAAGCTGTTAGATTCGGTAAATCTCCATTCACAGAATAATGGTATATAATAAATTTGTGTACCGGATGATATACGCTTTCATGTTTATTAATAATTTCGTAATTGTTTAACCTTTTAGCTTATAAATCTCAGCGATGAATCGTATATGAATGTATATTAGGGTATTGAACACTTGAAGTAAGGTCCACGGTGGGTCAACAGTAAATTTAGGAATTAGTTCGATAAAATCAGGGGTTCGACTCCCTGCGGTGTACATTGCAGATAACTCGTTCTCTACCTGAATTAAAGTCATCTTTAAGATTTTCCTCACGACAACCAGTCAGTTGTGTAATTTCTGTAACAATAAACAAAATGTTTCAACCTGTAAAGACAGAATATACTTTCGTAATAAACAGTATTAGTAGTTAAAACAAGATATGTAGATATAATTTCACCGAAAGGGGGCCGAAGACCGCCTGGAGGGATCACCTGTTTTAACAACTCGCATCATTATACAGTAGTGTGTTGTCTGTCAGTAGACACTAAAATGATGTCACATAAAGGATGCTTAACGTCGCAATTTGTACTGTCGTGAGTCACTAAAACATGCCATGAATCTCGAGAAGAATTATACACTACAGGCTACAACACAGCATGACATATGAACTTCAAAAGCAAGAAATAAAAATATTTGTTACTCTTAATTTTGGTTTTATTTACTCTTGAAACTGAACATTTTCGGGGACCCTGCGGAAGTACATCTAGTACATATATATATTTCATTCAATACTATTTGTACACTTGAACATATTTTTAATACGTCACTGTGAAGCATGCAAAGACCCACGTGTACAGTATATCACTGTGGCTCACAGACTCACCCCAATGAAAGAATAGACCATTCCAAGGTTTTACTTGTTGTTAAACAATATTTAAACAACTCTATTCAATTATGTACAAACTGCCTAGTGTCGGCTAAC
>NW_013666070.1:157898-160097 GCF_000517525.1 Limulus polyphemus | reverse complement strand
GGGTATCTAAACCCGAGTCTCAATGCTATAAGCTACCAGATTTACCATGGGTCACTGGCTGTGAAAAAACAAAGCATTTGTTTTAGATGTATATGAGGCTTTGCAGTAGGTTTGATCATCTGAATAATAGAGCAATCCATAGAACACAATTCAAGAGTAGACGATCAGATTATTCTAAGAGTTTAAAATTTCATGGTTATTAATTGTACCATTTATATGGCGAAGCAAATATAGCTTTGTTTGGCTGCGAAGAATGTTTGTTTATTTGTTTTGTGTTAAGCAAAAAGCGACACAATGGGCCATTTGGCTGAGCCCATCACGGGTATCTAAACCCGAGTCTCAATGCTATAAGATACCAGATTTACCCTGGGTCACTGGCTGTGATGATATCCTGTATACAAATTCACAAACTCTGTATATGAGGCAATAGGACCTAGTTATGAAGCAGGAATGCCAGTATCTGTCCACCTTGCTGAATGATAGCTGGAGTAGGATAACTCTTAGCCAACTTCCTAATACAGGTTAACATGTTTGATTTAGCTGTGGTCACCCAATACATTGGACTATCTGCATCAACTTTCTATTTAAATAGTTGGCCTCAAGTCGGAAATGGGTACAGATTTGGGGAGATATCGTGAAATCTGTGTTGGAAGATGTTATTTATTCCAACCAATTGGTTCAACCACAACCTGATATATTCGTATGATCATATACAGATGTAAGTGTGAGTTTTTCGTGAATATTGTTGATGTTTATTGAGGCTTACTGATTTGAGTGATCGACCTACTTCAAACATAACCCGTGAAACAGATGAGTTGCAGTCCTATGGTAAATTAAGGAAATTCCAAGAACAGTGGATGAACTGGAAAAGAGAATTTACAATATGAGATAACTATTTGATAAATCGCACAAGTAGTATTTTATGGCAAAGTGTAAAATTAATATGTTAGTGTGTGTGGATACAGTGATGGAAGTAATTCATGAAATATTGTTTTTCACCTCAATAATGAGCTTTACTCAATCAGGTTCTATATTTAGGACATATTTAGTTAACTTGCGCTGTTGTTTAACGCGTGGCAATGAAGTTACATAGCACCAAAACTACCTGTTAAAGTCATGTCATCTATGTAACAGAATTGGTAGCATTACTTTAGCTACACTGCTTCTGCCTGCAAATGTTTGGATTCATGATCATTTGAAATTGTTGGTATGAAATTGTGGTAACAGTCTAGATACATTCCAGCACATAAAACGCAGTAACTTCCTGGTATAATATGTAGATATGTTTGTAGGACCTGATGAGTCTTGACACAACATACATTCCAGTGAGAAGTACCATATAAAGTAATGCCATGACTTCTTTAAAGTATTATGAATATTATCAGTACTGAGATAGATGAAAATATAAAGTTGGGATACTTTCAGCTATCATAAATCATATGGTCATTACCCGTGATGATAGTAAAAAAAAACAACAGAAGGATACACAAATGTCTCAGAGGACCACAGAGAAAATCTCTTAGAAACATTTTAAAGACAGTAAACCTAATTACAGAACACTATCAAAATTCAAGGTATGTGCTAAGAGCTTACAACTCTCTGATACAGGAAGAAAGCAAGGGTGCATTTTATCACCACTTCTATTTGGAGTTGTAAATAATTGAATATTGCACAAAAGTGTTGACAAAGTAAATACAGACATACAATATGTCAACAAAAGGAATCTAGAGGACCTGTATTTCGCTGATGACATCAGATTTCTTTCGGGCATGGCGTACAAAATGCAGATTAAAACGAACTTTCTATTCAACACGATTACCGAACAAGGACTAGTAGTTGATTCTGAAAAGACTAACATCCTCAGAACACCTTAAGTGTCTAATACGAGAATCACTCCTGATGGCAAGACAGTCCAACAAGTGACTAATCCAGCTTTAGTTAGATAGCAAGCAACATGCAGGCAGAAAGTGAAGGAAAAAACAAGTGCTGATCTGCCTAGGCTTGTTTTGGGATATTCGCATAATGCTACTCAAGGGCTATTTGAGCTAGCCGTCGCTAATTTTGAGCTGAAAGACTATACATATATATATATATATATATATATATATATATATATATAGTACGTACTATATACTAAATTAATTACTACTACGTACGTACTAGTTACGTTCGGTACGTTAAGTTTAGTTTTAAGTTTAA
>NW_013666070.1:152266-157861 GCF_000517525.1 Limulus polyphemus | reverse complement strand
CTTACGTAGGTACGTTAGTTAGTAGTACGTACGTACCGTAACTTAGTTAGTAGTACGAAGTAAGTACTATATATATATATATATATATATATATATATATATATATATGGCAGCTATTCAATAATAATTACTCACTGTCAAGTCTTGGGCTAGTTTAGTTTTATTTAAACTTAGCATTCCACTGTCATCATTACACACACGGGTCCATTGTGTTGAGTGAAATGTTTTTTTTTATTTTTTGTCAATAACGGACACTAGCGAATGACTAGCAGATCAATAGTTCGGCACGCTTGATCACTGGGTCACATTTGCCACAAAAAATAGTAATAGCCTTCACTGTACACGATCTGGACATCAAACATACAGACTGCCCACCAAACTATATATTTACGGTTCAAATATTGTATCTATATGGGCCTGAAAGCTGTAGAAGCACGAAATAAATATTTTTATGTACGAGAAAGCTACTAAGGCTATATGTCGCTGTACATAATTTCGATATGCCGACCAGTGGGAAGATAACTAGCTGACAGCACTCACTTCCACAACTAGTGGAAATGACCGTCACATTATAACGCCTCTATGAATGAAAGGACGAACATGTTTTGGGGCAGGGTTTCAATCCCACGACCCGCAAATTGCGAGTCTAGTGCCATAGTCACCTGGCCATGCCAGTCCAAAAGTACTAATAAATGTTTTGAATAATTTTGAAAATAATACTTGCGCAGAATTTTGGGCATTAAATGAATAAATTTCGAAAGCCACAAAGAAATGAAAGAGCTATTTGTGCAGACATTTATTTTTCTTCTAAAACCATGCAAGTGAGACATTGGAGATATTCTGGCAACGTACTGAGAATGCAACCGGAACGAATACCCAGACAAACCACACACGGACACTACCAGACACCAGAAAAGAGGGCGGCTATTTGTAACCCTCAGACAAATATCCGGATTAATGAGACTTGGTAAGTCGTACCATAAATGTTATTCATGCAAATTGAAGATATAATTAACGTGTTAACCACTTCTAGGTCTGTCGTTACTCAACCAATTGAACGAGTCTTGGTATTAAGCGAAAAGCTTCGTCGGTACTGATTATAGTATGGTTGCTGTATCGTAATACATTCTTCCTTGCTTTTACTTTTAAGATATAACAATTCGTATGAGAGGATCGATCTCTTAGCGTGGGCAACGTGGAAGCTGCGCAAAGCTGGAAAGAATCACGACACTAGAGGACAGACGAGACAAACACTATTAAAATAACTTGATCACCAAAGTTGTCTTATGTTTCATAAAGTTTGCCTAAAGAAAGAAGAAAAAAAAAGGTTCAAATTAATTTTTTATTATCATTTAGATTACCATTGATATGTAATTTTTATAGATACTTTATAAAAAAAATGTCGAAAATATCATGAGAGTGGTGATTTAGTCTCAAACGTTTTAGATCATGTTTTAATGAAAGGTTCAAACGTGCTGTATTTTTGTAGTTTGTTTACATTTATGGAATATTCTCTGTAATTCAGTTAAACATTTATCTGGTATTTCATTAATGTTGTTTTTAGTTATCTAATTGTTGCTTGATCTATTATTTGTATTAAAACATATTGTGTTCAAAGATCATTGTCACTCACACATGAACTAGTTAATGTTGTTTATAGTTATCTAATTGTTGTTTGATCTATTATTTGTATTAAAACATATTGTGTTCAAAGATCATTGTCACTCACACATGAACTAGTTAATGTTGTTTATAGTTATCTAATTGTTGTTTGATCTATTATTTGTATTAAAACATATTGTGTTCAAAGATCATTGTCACTCACACATGAACTAGTTAATGTTGTTTATAGTTGTCTAATTGTTGTTTGATCTATTATTTGTATTAAAACATATTGTGTTCCAAGATCATTGTCACTCACACATGAACTAGTTAATGTTGTTTATAGTTATCTAATTGTTGTTTGATCTATTATTTGTATTAAAACATATTGTGTTCAAAGATCATTGTCACTCACACATGAACTAATTAAACGAAACTAGACAAACGGTTTTAATATTGTCGATATTATCAGGATTGAAAGTAACAAATTACCAGTTTTTACTTTTAGGAAAATATATGTATATGGATGTAATACGATAAATACCCTAAAACCTGAGCATTTCCGAAAGGTGAATCTTCTGAAGAAGAAAAGTGCTCTGTGGTTTTATCGTTTTATATTAAGATTTCTTGAACCTAAGTGTTTTTCTGACATCATGAACATACATGGATGCATGTGGTGCTCTTAATCTATCTGTTTTTTTCTATAGTAGTTTCCTTCCTAAGTATGGAGTCTTTGTTTGTTTGTTTGTTATAGTTAAGCATAAAGATATATAATTGGCAATTTTTTTAGTGTTATACGCTCTTCAGACGTTCCGCTGAGCCACTTTGGGGCTAATCGTGGAATGAAAGTATCTGTTGAATAAAAATACTGAGTGCTAACTAAAAATATAATTTCTATTAGGTAAAAAACAAACAACTTCTACATGTCCGAATTTACACTATAATGGAATACAACCTAAACATACATATTCTTAATCTCATAATCAGCGTTTCATATTACATGTATGTGCTTGTTCGTTAAATAAATATTCGATATAAATACAGAAATGAATATTAGATTTTTTTTATCTTTGTGCTATTCATAATAAACCGCACCCTGGTGGTTGAGTGTTAAATTTGAGGGATTATAACGCTAAAAATTGTGTTTCGATAACTTCGTCGGACAGAGCACAGATAGCCCTTTGTGTAGTTTTATGCTGAACATAAAAAAAATCAAAACAATAAAATCAAACATAATCATCCATGTAATGTAGCATAGGGTCAGCAGTTAATTTATAGTTATTGATAAGTTGCTAGGAACACTACTAAAATGTGCATGTGTATTCTTGTTTCAATATTTGAAAAAAAAAACATTAATAATCCATTAACATCAACCTTCTCTGCATATTACTCTTTAGTTTATTTTAAGAATATTTTTACTTTGCAGGATAGTACTTAAAAAAATGTATTCGTTTATGTACTACAACTAAATTGAGCTTTTATCAACATATATTTTATAATTATACAACGTTTCCAGTTATTACGTGCATACTGTTGTGTGTACATGTAAATATATAGATCTGGTTGTGTGGTTGAAAAATTTCCATATAGTGTTGAACCATTACCATGGTGCATTCCTTTGAATTCGTATGGAAATATTCTGCCCTTTAACTTATCTCCATTTAATTTTACTTCAAATTGTGATCAAGCCAAGCACGTGAATTGAAGAGAGCCTTCAAAGGAATACGTATTCTAAAAATGTGTTTCCATTTCTCTGTCTCCTTTGGTATTATCATTTAATGTGTTATTTCCACCAGAGATTAGCCACGTACTTCCATTTTTTTTCCAAACAGGTTCTTGTCTTAATATCCGTTTTCTACTATCTTTGACGGTTAGTGTCTCAAACCAACGTATATATGTTATATGTGTGTTAAATATTTTAGTCGTTTTTTGCCTCTAGTCAATTTTCTTAGCAATGAGTTTGTGAGAAAATAGATAATACATTTTACAGAAAAAAAAAGTAAAAGTGAAGAATGCAACGCTTCTAAATGATATGAACTGTTGTTAAGCCGAATGAAAACCTTGGAGCAGAGTCATGAAATCAACAGAAATACATGAAATAAACTGCAAATAGAACATTTACGTTAGGTTTTGAAATACCCTGACACCAAAATATTGATATATTTGACATTCCAAATGTTTCATAAATATTAAAATACTTTAATATTATTTAAAGATCTTTATATCTAAAAACACGCTTAATTAGCTGATATAATATACTTGTAAATATCTATTTGGTTGTTCGTTTGAAGTTTAGCACAGAGCTACTCAATGGGCTATCTTTGTTCTGCCCATAACGGGTAGCGAAACCCGGTTTCTAGCATTGTAAGTCCGCATACATACCGCTGTACCATTGGAGGGGGGGGGGCAGAATTGAAATGAACAGTTTATTTGAATATTGTTGCAAACGAAATTCAAACTGATTTTATACATCAAAATGTTTAAGAATATAAAAAGAAATAATATATAACTTGCTTTAATGGATTTACATTTACTTGCAAGGGCTTAACTCACAAAAATAATATAGAACTTGCGTTTAATGGATTTACATTTATTTGCAAGGGCTTAACTCATACAAATAATATAGAACTTGCTTTAATGGATTTACATTTACTTGCAAGGGCCTAACTCATAGAAAAATTATATAGAACTTGTTTTAATGGATTTACATTTACTTGCAAGGGCTTAACTCACAGAAATAATATAGAACTTGCTTTAATGGATTTACATTTACTTGCAAGGGCTTAACTCATAGATATAATATAGAACATGTTTTAATGGATTTACATTTACTTGCAAGGGCTTAACTCACAGAAACAATATATAACTTGCTTTAATGGATTTACATTTACTTGCAAGGGCTTAACTCACAGAAATAACATAAGACTTGCTTTAATGGATTTACATTTACTTGCAAGGGCTTAACTCACAGAAATAATATAAGACTTGCTTTAATGGATTTACATTTACTTGCAAGGGCTTAACTCACAGAAATAATATAAGACTTGCTTTAATAGATTTACATTTGCTTGCAAGGGCTTAACTCATAGAAATAACATAGATCTTGCTTTAATGGATTTTCATTTACTTGCAAGGGCTTAACTCATAGATATAATATGGAACTTGCTTTAATGGATTTACATTTACTTGCAAGGACTTAACTCATAGATATAATATAGAACTTGCTTTAATGGATTTACATTTACTTGCAAGGCATAACTGACAGAAATATATTAGATTTGCGAGGACACAATTGACAGAAGTTGACTTATGATGTTTAAGAGTGAAAAATTACCGTTGTGTGGCCATGGAAGATTATTTGAAGGAATAAGAGTTGCGCAGTCAGAAATAATAAAGGCTAAGATACCATTTCATAAAAAAATGTTTTTTGCAATATCAATAATATAATAATGATAATACAGTTTGAGCCCGATCTATCCGAATTAGAGTTAATCTAAGAATCTATGAGCGAAAACAAAGAAAAATATGCAATAATACGTCAACCAACTACATATGCCATAACCAATACCAATAAAACGTTTCGCCCAGTACCATGCTTCTCAGGCCGACTGGAAACGACGACATAGAGGTGGTATAGAATATAATTATATCACCAATTTAATAGTGGTATAGAAGATATTTACATCATCAACAACTGTAATGATGGGAACTAGATTAATAATTAATAATTATTATCAATTTCACTTACGTCATTTGCAAATCAGATCTTTATGATAAGGCTTAACGAGCCTGAGGAATTTTACTTAAATTGCCTTAAAATAATTCTATGGAAAAGTGGAAATAAGAGCAAGCGTAAGGTGGGTGTATATATATATATATATTTTACATCCTAGTGTAAATAAGGTTCAGGAACTTTCGAATTTAATCATATAAAGATATTCAACTTTAAGTGATATTTAGCCAGAAGTAAGATATAAAAAACACACATAAAAT